>NC_135990.1:2723809-2733809 GCF_053455715.1 Rhinoraja longicauda
GAGCTCTCAGCTCCAGGTAGAGAGCGTACACTAGACTCAAGGTGCAGACTGACTGGACTAGACTCAAGGTGCAGACTGACTGGAGATGTGCACAAGTTGCTGGATGCATGCAGTCACTCAGCGGGACAGGCAGCATCTCTGGAGATAAATGAATCAGAAGGGCCTCGATCCGAATCGTCACCCATTCCTTCTCTCCAGAGATGCTGCCTGTCCCAGCTGAGTTACTCCAGCATGTCGTGTCTTATCTTCGTGTAAACCAGCATCTGCAGTTCCTTCTTGGGTATGCATACAATTCCTGCTCTCCAGAGATGCTGCCTGTCCCCGCTGAGTTACTCCAGCATGTCGTGTCTTATCTTTGGTGTAAAGCAGCACCTGCAGTTCCTGCCTACACACGCCTACTCATGCTTGGGAGCAGCGCAGGGCGATTGGCGGCCAAAATGTACCCACTGTGGTCCAGAGAACAGAGTTCGTTTTAGAGATAAAGCCATGTAACGGTGGCCCGCTGGGTGTTTAATGCCAACGACCTGGAACCAAGGGGTGGCGATACTAATTCCACTGGGCAGTGGAGTGAGTGAATGAGATCGCTCATATGTTCAACTACAATAATCGGCTCTGAGATTGGGGTTTAAATGATTGGAGTTCAAATGATGGTTACACGGACGTTGGCTGAGAAATGAGATTGGCACGACTAGGATGGAACTGCAGATGCTGGTTTAAATCGAAGATAGACACTAAAAGCTGGAGTAACTCAGCAGGTCAGGCAGCGTCTCTGGAGAGAAGGAATGGGTGACGTTTCGGGTCGAGACCCTTCATTCAAACTTCTCCCCTTCTACCTCTGGGATTCCACCTCCCGTTCCAGCCATCCCAGTCACTTTTTTGCGTCTCTTTCATTCATTGTTCCTTATCTCTCCACATCACCGTCTATGTCTCTCGTTTCCCTTATCCCTCGCCAGTCTGAAGAAGGGTGTCGGCCCGAAACGTCACCCATTCCTTCTCTCCTGAGATGCTGCCTGACCTGCTGAGTTACTCCAGCGTTTTGTGCCTATTTGCGTGAGCATGTTTCATGGTAGCGATTACACATCACACACACACACACACACACACACACACACACACACACACATATATTACACACACACACACATATATTACACCACACACACACACACATATATATATTACACATATCACACACATACACACACATATATATTACACACACACACACACACACACACACACATATATTACACATCACACACATACACACACACACACATATATTACACATCACACACATACAAATACACATACACAAATCAGATGTGCAGCACTTTGGTCAACGTGCGTTGTTTTTAAATGTGCTATACAAATAAAATTGACTTGACTTGACTTGACTTGACACACACAGACAGACAATACACACACATACCCACACAAACATAGACAATACACAAACACACACGCCCACACACACACATATATACACACACACACATACAGACAGTGCACACACACACAGATACACACACACACACACACACACACACACACACACACACACACACACACACACACACACACACACACAGATACACACACACACACACACACACACACACACACACACACAGACACACACACACACACACACAGATACACACACACACACAGATACACACACACACACACACACACACACACACACACACACACACACACACACAGATACACCACACACACACAACACACACACACACACACACACACACACACACACACACACACACACACACACACAGATACACACACACACACACACACACACACACAGATACACACACACACACACACACACAGATACACACACACACACACACACACACACACACAGATACACACACACACACACACACACAGATACACACACACACACACACACACACAGATACACACACACACACACACACACACACACACACACAGATACACACACACACACACACAGATACATACACACACACACAGATACACACACACAGATACACACACACACAGATACACACACACACACACACACACAGATACATACACACACACACAGATACACACACACAGATACACACACACCACAGATACATACACACACAGATACACACACAGCTAGAATGCCTCTCCCGCGTTGCTGCAGTAACCATGGTCCTTGCTCGTTGATGGTGCTAAAGCTCTTGTGCTATATTTAATCAGGTGTGTCCACAATGGCAAATCTTCCTTTCTGTGGAATGTAACTGAGTGATGTGTGTGTGCGTGGCGTGTCATTATTCCTCAGCCTCCTATTGTTCACTATTTATCACGCTCGTTATCATAGTTATCAAGAGAATTTGTTTAATTAAAATGAATTTAGACTTTAGGCTTTAGAGATAAAGTGCGAAACAGGCCCTTCGGCCCACCGAGTCTGTGCTGACCTGCGTTCACCCCGTACACTAGCACTACGCTACACACTAGGGGCAATTTACAATTTTATCGATGCCAAGTGACCTACAAACCCGCACGTCTTTGGGATGTGGGAGGAAACCGGAGCACCCGGAGAAAACCTAGGCAGTCACAGGGAGAAGCTGCAAACTCCACACAGATAGCACACCTAGTCAGGATCGAACTAGGATCTCTGGTGCTGTGAGGCAGTAACTCTACCACCGCGCTACTGTGTCCTTTCACATGACTTGGATGAAGGGATTAAAAGTACCATTAGCAAATTTGCAGATGATACAAAGCTGGGTGGCAGTGTGAACTGTGAGGAAGATGCTATGCGGTTGCAGGGTGACTTGGACAGGTTGCGTGAGTGGGCGGATGCATGGCAGACGCAGTTTAATGTGGATAAGTGTGAGGTTATCCACTTTGGTGGAAAGAATGGGAAGGCAGATTATTATCTGAACGGTGTCAAGTTAGGAAAAGGGGACGTGCAACGGGATCTGGGTGTCCTAGTGCATCAGTCACTGACAGGAAGCATGCAGGTACAGCAGGCAGTGAAGAAAGCCAATGGAATGTTGGCCTTCATAACAAGAGGAGTTGAGTATAGGAGCAAAGAGGTCCTTCTGCAGTTGTACAGGGCCCTAGTGAGACGGCACCTGGAGTACTGTGTGCAGTTTTGGTCTCCAAATTTGAGGAAGGATATTCTTGCTATTGAGGGCGTGCAGCGTAGGTTTACTAGGTTAATTCCCGGACATTTGGCAGAGTGCTGGAGTAACACAGCGGGTCAGGCAGCATCTGTGGGGAGAAGGAATGGGTGACGTTTCACAGAGTGCTGGAGTTACACAGCGGAGCTCTTAATGATAGCGGAGTCAGGGGGGTATGGGGAGAAGGCAGGAACAGGGTACTGATTGTGGATGATCAGCCATGATCACATTGAATGGTGGTGCAGGCTCGAAGGGCCGAATGGCCTCCTCCTGCACCTATTGTCTATTGTCTATTGTCTATCTCTGGAGAGAAGGAATGGGTGAAGTTTCACAGAGTGCTGGAGTAACTCAGGCGGGTCAGGCAGCATCTGTGGAGAACATGGATAGGTGACGTTTCACAGAGTGATGGAGTAACTCAGTGGGTCAGGCAGCATCTGTGGAGTGAAGGAATGGGTGATGTTTCAGGTGTAGACCCATCTAATGTATCTGTGTTGCTGTCGCTTGCAGGTGGTGAAGCAGATCGACAAGCTGACCTGTGACTTTGACTTTGAGTTGGAGCCAGACGACTGGACAATCGCCACGACCAGCAGCACGTCGAGCAGTGACACGGCACGGAACCACGAGCAATGCGGGGCCTTGTCGGACTGTGGGCGACTGGGCTTCCTCACCCCGGACATCCTCTCCGACAGCTGGGAGTTCTGCTCTTTCCTGGAACTGTCTCCGGAGACGGCCAAGGTTGACCCGGGAGGAGATGGCAAGGAGCCTGCCGCCCACTGCGACCGAGCCGGACTATAGGTTGATGAACGGGGGCTTGGTTCCCAACGGACCGGACTCGTCCAGTGAGGAGACCATCGGTGGGGGCCCCTGCCCTAAAACCCTGGCCAGGAGCTCTGGCACCAGGGAGAGGGTTCGCTTCAGCGACAAGGTGCTGTACCACGCACTGTGTTGTGATGATGATGATGATGATGATGATGATGAAGAGGGGCGCAGAGTAACAGTGGGGTCACCACGAGCATCGGCCTCACCCCCACCCCCCACACCCACCAACACCACCATCACTGCCGCCAACCCCACCATCACTGCCGCCAACCCCACCATCACTGCCGCCAACGCCACCATCACTGCCGCCAACGCCACCATCACTGCCGCCAACGCCACCATCACTGCCGCCAACGCCGGCGAAGGCAGAGACAGGGCTGGCAAGGACGGCGCCAACACACCGACCCCGCGCCCAACCCGCGTCACCACTGCCACCCGCCCGCGGGCACCGCCACCGCGGGCAAGACGCCGGACCGTAGGAAAGTCATGAGGAATAACAGCACACAGACTGTGTCGCACAAAAGCACCCAGACACTCCTCACATACGCATCCTCCACAACACAACCAAGCTCAAAGAAGGAGGACATCAAGTAGTCAACATCACCCTCCTCTCCCCTCCCCTTCTCCCCCCTCTTCCCCTCCCTTCTCCCCTCCCCTTCCCCTCTCTTCCACCCCCCCCCTCCCCCTCACCTCTTCCCTTCCCCCTCTTTCCCCTCTCCCCTCTTCCCTTCCTCCTCCTCTTCCCTCCCCCTCCTCCTCTCCCCTCTTCCCCTCCCCCTCTCCCCTCCCCTCTTCCCCTCTCCTCTTAACCCCCCCTTTCCCCTCCCCTCTTCCTCTCCCCTCCCCCTCTCATCTCCCTCCCCTTCTCCCCTCTCCCCTCCCCTCCTCTCCCCTTCTCCTACCCCTCTCCCCTCCCCCTCTCTCCCCATCCCTCTTCCCCTCCCCTCTTCCCCTCCTTCCTTCCCCCCTCTCCCTTCCCCTCCCCCTCTTCCCCTCCCCTCTTCCCCTCCCCCTCTTCCTCTCCCCTTCTCCCTCTCCCCCACCTCTCCTCCTCCCCTCCCCTTCCCCCCTCCTCCTCTCCCCTCCCCTCCCCCCCTCTCCCCCCATCCCCCCCCCCCCCCCCCACACAGAGGATTATCTGCGCCACTACCTATTGACATCACGAGGCTCAGGGATTTTTTCGATGACATTGAAAATGTTTTAATAAAAAAGGTAGATTTCAAGAATTTGCACCCAGTGACTAATTGCATCAGAAATGCACTTTAAGAATCTACTTTTTTTAAAGCTTTATTTTACTTGGATACCTTCAAGATTTCGGAGGTCTTTATTTTTGACGTAAGTCTCAGTATTTAATCTTGCGTGAGTACAGTGCCTGTATATAGAGCGTGCTAACCAAGCAAGCCTTCCTGTGTTTGTGCTCAGCTTTATCTAGCTAATGTCCAGCGTTTATAAGCCCTCTGTTGCATTTTTTGTTTTTAATATCCACAGCTGATCAATATGTCCCATTTTTTTTTAATGAGTTCCTTTTATTTTAATGTCTCCCACTTGCTGCAATCCTTTTGATCAGAATATTATGCACTTTGCTGTTACATCTGCAAGGCTCATGTTATAACGATTACTTACCGGATGAAATAGGAGAAAGACATTCTTAAAAAGAATTGTACCATTTGAAACTGAAATGTCAAACTTGCTGGGTTTATTTGAATTGAAACCAGAAATCTGCGTAATCTTTAAGTAACCCTTGCATCCCCCTCTCTCTCCATCCCTCCCCCTCCAAGTCGTACCAGCCATCTTGTTGGGCCTCGTTGTCTGTAACTCATTTTCACCTCACCCACACCTCACCCCCCTCTTCCCCCACCCTCCCCCTCCCCTCTTCCCCTCCCCTCTTCCCCTCCCCTCTTCCCCTCCCCTCTTCCCCTCCCCTCTCCCCCTCCCCTCTCCCCCTCCCCTCTTCCCCTCCCCTCTCCCCCTCCCCTCTTCCCCTCCCCTCTTCCCCTCCCCTCTTCCCCTCCCCTCTTCCCCTCCCCTCTTCCCCTCCCCCTCTTCCCCTCCCCCTCCCCTCTTCCCCTCCCCTCTCCCCTCCCCTCTTCCCCTCCCCCTCTTCCCCTCCCCTCTTCCCCCCCTCTTCCCCTCCCCCTCCCCTCTTCCCCTCCCCTCTTCCCCTCCCCTCTTCCCCCCCCTCTTCCCCCCCCCCTCTTCCCCCCCCTCTTCCCCTCCCCTCTTCCCCTCCCCCTTCCCCTCTTCCCCTCCCCCTCTTCCCCTCCCCTCTTCCCCTCCCCTCTTCCCCTCCCCTCTTCCCCTCCCCTCTTCCCCTCCCCTCTTCCCCTCCCCTCTTCCCCTCCCCTCTCCCCCTCCCCCTCCTCCACTCCCCTCTCCCCTCTTCCCCTCCCCTCTTCCCCTCCCCTCTTCCCCTCCCCTCTTCCCCCCCTCTTCCTCTCCCCTCTTCCCCTCTTCCTCTCCCCTCCCCTTCCCCTTCTCCCTTCCCCCTTCTCCCTTCCCCTCTCCCCCTCCCCCTCTCCCCTCTTCCCCTCTTCCTCTCCCCTCCCCTTCCCCTTCTCCCTTCCCCCTTCTCCCCTCCCCTCCCCCTTCTCCCCTCCCCCTTCTCCCCTCCCCTCTCCCCTCTCCCCTCTCCCCTCTCCCCTCCCCCTTCTCCCCTCCCCTCTCCCCTCCCCCCTCTCCCCCCCCCCCCCTTGATCATCTACACTTTTTTGCATCTCTTTCCTTCATTTGTTCTACACCTCTCTCCACATCTCGTCTCCCTTTCCCCTGCCTCTCGGTCTGAAGAAGGGTCTCAACCCAGAACGTCACCCATCCCCTCTCTCCAGAGATGCTGCCTGACCCGCTGAGTTACTCCAGCATTTTGTCTCTACCTTCGGTTTAAACCAGCATCTGCAGTTCCTTCCTACACAAAGAAATCTGTGTAAATGTTTTCCAAAATATTCAGTGGGATATTCAGCCCACAGAGTAATTTAGAAACATAGAAACATAGAAAATAGGTGCAGGAGTAGGCCATTCGGCCCTTCGAGCCTGCACCGCCATTCAATATGATCATGGCTGATCATCCAACTCAGTATCCCGTACCTGCCTTCTCCCCATACCCCCTGATCCCTTTAGCCACAAGGGCCACATCTAACTCCCTCTTAAATATAGCCAATGAACTGGCCTCAACTACCTTCTGTGGCAGAGAATTCCACAGATTCACCACTCTCTGTGTGAAAAAAAACTTTCTCATCTCGGTCCCAAAAGACTTCCCCCTTATCCTTAAACTGTGACCCCTTGTTCTAAGTTTATCTGAAGTCTGCATTTGGGGGATTATTTTAATCACCATAGCTATCCAAAATGATAGTTTGGAATGTTATGATTTTCCATAAATGATAAAGAACAGTGGTGTTTGAAGCAAGATATTTTGTTCCGACAAGTTTTTCTTTTGAAAGGCACCTGCAAAGCAATATGCTTGGGCAAAAAATGTTTATATGTCCTCATTTGTAAGTGATATTGTGTCTTTTTGTTAACGCGAGACATCGACTCATTTGATGCAATAAATTAGTGTCTACTTTATCTAATACATGTTGAGTTTCCAAGGTTAATTTAGGGAAAAGCACAGATTATATGTAACATGTAATTCAGCCAACAGTGCAAGAAAATGATGAATGTAAGAGTGAGTCAATAAACTGCCTGAAAATATACTCTCCCAACAGCTGAAATATCAATGAGATTTAGTGTCAATAATATCTGTTGGTGTCAATAATATCTGTTTCAATCCTGTGCATATCTTAGATTTAAGTCAGAAACGTAGAAAAGAGGTGCAGGAGGAGGCCATTCGGCCCTTCGAGCCAGCACCGCCATTCAATATGATCAGGGCTGATCATGCAAAATCAGTACCCCGTTCCTGCTTTCTCCCCAAATCCCTTGATTCCGTTAGCCCCAAGAGCAAAATCTAACTCTCTCTTGAAAACATCCAGTGAATTGGCCTCCACTGCCTTCTGTGGCAGACAATTCCATAGATTCACAACTCTCTGGGTGAAAAGGTTTTTCCTCATTTCAGTCCTAAATGGCCTACCCCTTATTGTTAAACTGTGACCCCTGGTTCTGGACTCCCCCAACATCGGGAAGCATTTTTCCTGCATCTGGCCTGTCCAATCCCTTATGAATTTTATATGTGTCGATAAGATATATTTCTATATATCTCCTGTTTGAAGATATTGTTTCTACTGCAATCGGAAGCTGTGTGTCCAGTCCTTTTATCAAAGTATAATGCCTTAACAAAACAGTTGCATTTAATGACTATTTCCATGATGCATGAAGAATTTTATATTTGTGTGGACAAAAGATTTTATTGCAGTATGTGATATCTATTTTCCAGAGGGATAATTTAATGGTGTTTGTTGATACATTTTTTTACAATGATGGTTTCAAAGGCATTATTGTTAACTTTGCTATTTTGCGGTTAATAACTTTTAGCGAGTTAACTAAAATTCACAGTTTGTCAAAGCTGTGTATGCCTCCCAGAATTTGCTTGCAGTTTGTGTAATGAGTTTAGGAGGGAGGAGGGAGAAATAAATAGTACAGCAAGTGTGCAAAATATCACAACCACTGCTAAAGTATAAAAAAATAATCAGGTCTTGGGCAGCTCATGTTCCATTCTCATCTGATTGTCTACTTTCTGACCGTTTTCTTACTGTGTATTTTATTATGGAGGGAATTATGAATGTAATTTGGTCTCTTGGTAGTTATCGTTGTTGCTAATTATGAAACTATTGTTGTAGATCACAAGTATCTATCAAGCCGATTGTACAAAATAATGTTCCTAAGTGACAGGAGCAGAATTGGGCCATTCGGCCCATCAAGTCTACTACGCCATTCAATCAGGGTTTATTTATCTTTCCTTCTCAGCCGCATTCTCCTGCCTTCTCCCCATAACCCCTGACACCCGTACTAATCAAGAATCTATCAATCTCTGCCTTAAAAATATCCACTGACGACCTCCACAGCCTTCTGTGGCAATTAATTCCACAGATTCACCACCTTCTGACTAAAGAAATTCCTCCTCTCCTTCCTAAAGGTATGTCCCTCTGACGCTAGACTCTCCCACTAATGGAAACATCCTCTCCACATCCACTCTATCCAGGCCTTCCAGCGGTAGAGTTGCTGCCTTACAGCGAATGCAACGCCGGAGACTCAGGTACCGATCCTGACTACGGGCGCCGCCTGTACGGAGTTTGTACGTTCTCCCCGTGACCTGCGTGGGTTTTCTCCGAGATCTTCGGTTTCCTCCCACACTCCAAAGACATACAGGTATGTAGGTTAATTGACTGGGTAAATGTAAAAATTGTCCCTAGTGTGTGTAGGATAGTATTAATGTGCGGGGATCGCTGGGCGGCGCGGACTCGGTGGGCCGAAGGGCCTGTTTCCGCGCTGTATCTCTAAATATAAAAAAAAATCTATTCGGTAAGTTTCAATGAGGTTGTCCCCCCCCACATCCTTCTAAACTCCAGTGAGTTCAGGCCTAGTGCTGTCAAACGCTCATCATATGTTAACCCACTCATTCCTGGTATCACAAAACGCTGGAGTAACTCAGCAGGTCAGGCAGCATCTAGGAGAGAGGAGAATGGGTGACGTTTCGGGTCGAGACCCTTCTTCAGACACTCATTCCTGGGATCATTCTCGTAAACCTCCTCTGGACCCTCTCCAGAGCCAGCACATCCTTCCTCAGATACCGGGGCCCAATATTGCTCACAATACTCCAGATGTGGTCTGACCAGCGCCGGTCCTCTCAAAATAAATGCAAGCATTGCGTTTGTCTTCCTTACTACCGTAATACTTTCCATATCTCTGATTCAATAGACAATAGGTGCAGGAGGAGGCCATTCGGCCCTTCGAGCCAGCACCACCATTCAATGTGATCATGGCAGATCATTCTCAATCAGTACCCCGTTCCTGCCTTCTCCCCATACCCCCTGACTCCGCTATCCTTAAGAGCTCTATCGAGCTCTCTCTTGAATGCATTC
>NC_135990.1:2738809-2752270 GCF_053455715.1 Rhinoraja longicauda
GACAGATTTGAAAAATGTAAGCTTGAAATTCATTCTGAAATGCTAAGGAAATGCTTGTGGAATTCTGAAATAATGATATGCTCATAGTTCTATACATTCAAATAATTTTACATCATTCTGTTCTTCACAGGAGTGTTGGCTGGTCATGATGTGAAATAGTAGCATTCAGTAATTAAGGATGAAGGGTTTCTAAACTCACAGTTCTTAATCTGGAAATTAAAATGACAATTCCATTGAATTTTCTGCCAATCAATGATATCAAAAATGATATGGTGATCAAATATATTATTAATCGAGTTGAATCCGTAGCAGGATAGATGTTGGAATGTAATGGGGACCAACTATCAGATCTTGTTAAATGTGCTGCTACCGATTTGGACAGTCTAATTTATTCACAAAATCAGCAGGTCAGGCAGCATCTCGGGAGAGAAGGAATGGGTGACGTTTCCGGTCGAGACCCTTCTTCAGATTTGTACCAGCATCTGCAGTTATTTTCTTAGACCGTCTAATGTCATGTGCAGGTTGCTGGAATATTATGGGCAAGGTAGGAACAGCACAGTGGCGCAGCGGTAGAGTTATTACCTTACAGTGCTTGCAGCACCGGAGACCCGGGTTCGATCCCGACTACGGGCGCCGTCTGTACGGAGTTTGCACGTTCTCCCCGTGACCTGCGTGGGTTTCCTCCGAGATCTTAGGTTTCCTCCCACACTTCAAAGACGTACAGGTTAGACAATAGACAATAGACAATAGGTGCAGGAGGAGGCCATTCGGCCCTTCGAGCCAGCACCGCCATTCAATGTGATCATGGCTGATCATTCTCAATCAGTACCCCGTTCCTGCCTTCTCCCCATACCCCCTGACTCCGCTATCCTTAAGAGCTCTATCCAGCTCTCCCTTGAATGCATTCAGAGAATTGGCCTCCACTGCCTTCTGAGGCAGAGAATTCCACAGATTCACAACTCTCTGACTGAAAAAGTTTTTCCTCATCTCAGTTCTACCCCTTATTCTTAAACTGTGGCCCCTTGTTCTGGACTCCCCCAACATTGGGAACATGTTTCCTGCCTCTAACGTGTCCAACCCCTTAATAATCTTATACGTTTCGATAAGATCCTCTCTCATCCTTCTAAATTCCAGTGTATACAAGCCTAGTCGCTCCAGTCTTTCAACTTACAACAGTCCCGCCATTCCGGGAATTAACCTAGTAAACCTACGCTGCACGCCCTCAATAGCAAGAATATCCTTCCTCAAATTTGGAGACCAAAACTGCACACAGTACTCCAGCGCTTTGTAGGTTAGTTGGCTTGGTGTGTGTGTGTGTAAATTGTCCCTAGTGTGTGTAGGATAGTGTTAGTGTGCGGGGATCGTTGGTCGACACAGACTCGGTGGGCTGAAGGGCCTGTTTCCACGCTGTATCTCTAAACTAAACTAAAGTTGCTGCCTAACAGCCTTACTGTTTTCCCAGTTTTGCATCCAACACACTCGGGGTAGTTTACTGAAGCCAATCACCCTACAAACCTTCACGTCTTTAGGATGTGGATGGAAACCAGAGCACCCGGAGAAAACCCACGCAGGTCACGGGGAGAACGTACAAACTCCGTACAGACAGTGCCTGTAGTCGTGGTCGAATCCGGGTCTCTGGCGCTGTAGGGCAGCAACTCTACCACTGCGCCACCATAAATATATATTAGTGTATATCTTTGCGTATATACAACTGGAATTCATTACAGGAGGGCTGGGGTAGTTTAGAGATACAGTGTGGAAACAGGCCCTTCGGCCCATCGAGTCAGCGCCGACCAGCGATCACATGTACACTCGTTCTATCCTACACATCAGGTGCAGTTTACAGAAGCCAATTAGCCTACAAACCTGTACGTCTTTGGTGTGTGGGAAGAAACCGGAGCACCCGGAGAAAACCCACGCAGGTCCCGGGGAATAATACAGAATCCGTACAGACAGCACCCGTAGTCGGGATCGAACCCGGGTCTCCGGCACTATAAGGCAGCAACTCTACCACTGCGCCACCATAAATATACGCCGATCAGCCAAAACATTATGATCTGATGAGCCAAAACATTATGACCACCTGCCTAATATGCTGTTGGTCCTCCGTGTGCAGCCCCATACGCAGCAGGGCGCGATGCACTGTGTATTGTGACACATTCCTCCCGTGACCACCATTTAAATTTTCCATGACTTGTGCCACAGTCGACCTTCTGTCGGTTCGGACCAGACGGGATAGCCTTCGTTGCCCTCGCTCATCGATGAGCCTTGGGCGCCCAACACCCTGTCTGTCGCCGGTTTGTGGTTTGTCCCTCCTCGGACCACTGTCGGTCGGTACTCACCACTGCTGACCGAGAGCACCCCACAAGCCTTGCCTATTCAGAGATGCTCTGATCCAGTCGTCTGGCCATAACAATTTGGCCCTTGTCAAAGTCGCTCAGGTCTTTACTCCTGCCCATTTCTCCTGCATCCAACACATCAACCTCAAGAACTGACTGTTCACTTGCTGCCTAATATATCCCAACCCTTGACAGGTGCCATTGTAACAAGATAATCAATGTTATTCACTTCGCCTGTCAGTGGTCATAATGTTTTGGCTGCTCGGTGTAGGTTAGTATATATCTTTGCATAAATAGAGCTGGAATTCGTTACAGGAGGGCAGGGGTAGTTCAGTCACAGAGTGCGTGCTGATAAATGTTTGAGTCCTAAGGGAATGTAGTGCAAGAAGGTGGCAACTCTACTGCTGCACGACCATGCCACGTCCAAATGTCGGACTGCATCAAGTTCAAAGAGGTAAGTGCGGACAATAACATATGTGGCTGTTACGCACAATAATATCATCACCAGGACCCTGTTCACCAGATTGATCCCTGGGATGGCAGGACTTTCACATGAAGAAAGACTGGATAGACTCGGCTTGTACTCGCTGGAATTTAGAAGACTGAGGGGGGATCTTATAGAAACATATAAAAGTCTTAAGGGGTTGGACAGGCTAGATGCGGGAAGATTGTTCCCGATGTTGGGGGAGTCCAGAACCAGGGGTCACAGCTTAAGGATAAGGGGGAAGTCTTTTAGGACCGAGATGAGAAAACATTTCTTCACACAGAGAGTGGTGAATCTTTGGAATTCTCTGCCACAGAAGGTAGTTGAGGCCAGTTCATTGGCTATATTTAAGAGGGAGTTAGATGTGGCCCTTGTGGCTAAAGGGATAATAGACAATAGGCAATAGGTGCAGGAGGAGGCCATTCGGCCCTTCGAGCCAGCACCGCCATTCAATGCGATCATGGCTGATCATTCTCAATCAGTACCCCGTTCCTGCCTTCTCCCCATACCCCCTGACTCCGCTATCCTTAAGAGCTCTATCTAGCTCTCTCTTGAATGTATTCAGAGAATTGGCCTCCACTGCCTTCTGAGGCAGAGAATTCCACAGATTCACAACTCTCTGACTGAAAAAGTTTTTCCTCATCTCTGTTCTAAATGGCCTACCCCTTATTCTTAAACTGTGGCCCCTTGTTCTGGACTCCCCCAACATTGGGAACATGTTTCCTGCCTCTAACGTGTCCAACCCCTTAATAATCTTATACGTTTCGATAAGATCCCCTCTCATCCTTCTAAATTCCAGTGTATACAAGCCTAGTCGCTCCAGTCTTTCAACATATGACAGTCCCGCCATTCCGGGAATTAACCTAGTAAACCTACGCTGCACGGATCAGGGGGTATGGAGAGAAGGCAGGTACAGGTTACTGAGCTGGATGATCAGCCATGGTCATATTGAATGGCGGTGCGTACAGGCTCGAAGGGCCGAATGGCCTACTCCTGCACCTATTTTCTATGTTTCTAAGCTCAGGTTGTGTCTCTGCTGTGTTTTGCAATTGCAGGTCTGGTGACTGAATGTGGGAAAGGGTTTATATTCCAATCCCCTTAAATCTTGGATCCGGCAAACTGCGGAAAGAACGACGAGACAACAGGGAACAGGAGATTGAATAAAATGATGAGTAAGATTAAGATATGACTCGGGTGATGAGAGTTTTATTACTCATTGGGATTCCTCTCAGAAGCAAAACGGCTCACAGTGCAACTTGCACTCCTTATCGGCAAAACAATAAAATATGCGTCAAATGAGTCCAGGAATTCCAAAGGCCACTTGGAATAGTCCCTCCCCTCCCCAACCCAAGTCGCACCAGCTTCTCGTTCTCACCCAACAAGCAGCTAACAATGGCCAGTTTCCTTTATCTTCATTACTTCTTTGCATACCTTTCTTTCATTGTTCTTTATCTCTCTACATCGTTGCCGAAACCTCTCGTTTCCCTGAAGGTAGACACAAAATGCTGGAGTAACTCAGCGGGTCAGGCAGCATCTCAGGAGGGAAGGAATGGGCGACGTTTTTCGGGTCGAGACCCATCTTCAGACTGAAGGAAACTCTCATTTCCCTCATCCCTAACCATTATGAAAAAGGGCCTCGATCCGAAACGTCACCCATTCCTTCTCTCCGGAGATGCTGCCTGTCCCGCTGAGTTACTCCAGCTTTTTGTGTCTATCTTTTGAATAGTTCCAGTTACTTCTGAAGGAGCAGTTTTATACACACAGATTTCTGCGCTTTTTAAACACTTGGCTTTAAATTTGTTATTGTCACGTGTAACGAGGTCCCCCTTTTCCAACCAAAATCAGATCAGTTCCGTTCAGTCTAGTTGATTATAACGTGCTAAACTAGTCACCAGAAAGACAACGCAAGATTACAATCGAGCCATTTACAGTGCAATCGAGCCATGTACAGAGATCACTGTGTTGCACTGGATAGATAATTGGAGCGCAGGAGGATGAGGGGTGATCTTGTAGAGGTGTATAAAATCATGAGAGGAATAGATCGGGTAGATGCACAGAGTCTCTTGCCCAGAGTAGGGGAATCGAGGACCAGAGGACACAGGTTTAAGGTGAAGGGGAAAGGATGTGATAGGAATTTGAGGTGTAACTTTTTCACACCAAGGGTGGTGGGTGTATGGAACGAGCTGCCAGAGGAGGTAGTTGAGGCAGGGACTATCCCAACAGTTAGACAGGTACATGGATAGGACAGGTTTGGAGGGATATGGACCAAGCGCAGGCAGGTGGGACTAGTGTAGTTGGGACTTGTCGGCCGGTGTGGGCAAGTTGGGCCGAGGGGCCTGTTTCCACACTGTATCACTCTGTGACTCTGTGACACTGGTAGAGAGAACGAGAGCAGAGTGAATGAAACCAACAGAATATTGCTCCCAACACCACTATTAATTTATGGAACAATCTTAGTCACCAGAGTGTTTTATGAAGGGCATTAAAGGCAGATAAATGGATACAAAAGGCAGGCAAAGACCGATGTGATTGTCCAAGAAAAAGAATCAGCTTTCAAAGGGAATTCAAAGACATCACAATTACTATTGATCTTAACACTTATGCTCTGAGGAAGCTCTCGGTGAGTTACTAGTCTAGTTTGTGCTCCAGTGTAGAAGTGCGGGCAACATATTCACGAGCGAGAGTCAAGACTGACTGGTTCCAGGCCAATCTGGGAATTCTAAAATGGGAACAAGAGTTCTTTGCTTAGTTTTCTAGTTTTAGAGGCACGACGTGGAAACAGGCCCTTCAGCCCATCGAGTCCGCACCGAGTAGGGTCGCCAACTATCTCACTCCCAAATACGGGACAAGGTGACGTCACCGCCCCGCGCCCCACGTGACCTCACCCATCCAGCGGCCACGTGCTCCCGCTCCGCCAATGGCGGCCGCCCGCCCACAACTCTCCCCGCTGCACCACCTTAACGCACGCCAAGAAAAGACGCAGAGAAGATTTGAGTTTAGTTTTAGAGATACAGCGCGGAAACAGGCCCTTCGGCCCACCGAGTCCGCACCGCCCAGCGATCCCCGCACACTAACACTATCCTACACACACCAGGGACAATTTTACATTCATACCAAGCCAATTAACCTACAAACCTGCATGTCTTTGGAGTGTGGGGGAGGAAACCGAAGATCAAGGAGAAAACACAAGCAGGTTACAGGGAGAACGTACAAACTCCGTACAGACGGCGCCCGTAGTCAGGATGGAACCCGGGTCTCGGGCGCTGCGAGGCAGCAACTCTACCGCTGCGCCCAAGATTGATAAGGGTGTTGCCAGGACTCTATGGTCTGAGCTAGAGGCTGCAGTAGAGCGGGTAAAATCTCTCAGAGAGAATAGAATCAAATGAAGTTTGCAAGAATAGGGTCTTTTTCTGACTCCCTCCACCCACATGGCGGCACGGTGGTGCAGCGGGTAGAGCTGATGCCTCACAGCGCCAGAGATCCTGACTACGGCTGCTGTCTGTACGGAGTTTGCACGATCTCTCCGTGACCTGCGTGGGTTTTCTCCGGGTGCTCCGGTTTCCTCCCACACTCCAAAGGCGTACAGGTTTGCAGGTTAATTGGCTTCAGTACAAATTATAAATTGCCCCTGGTGCGTGTACGGTAGGGTTGGCCAGCAGTGACTCGGTGTTTCAGCGCTGTTTCTCTAAACTAAACGGCTCTAAATTGGCCGGAGGGTCAAGGTCAGGAGGAATAACCCAGTGGAGAGGAAATCTAATAAACCTAGCCAATGAAGTAAATGAAATTGGAGTTTATGCAACACTTTAGGCAGCGCGTGAAATGATATCCATCAAATAGCATTGCGGTTGCTGTAATGGAAAGTACAATGAACATCTGCTCATTAACCATCTACATTGCCTTGCTTAATTTGTTGTCTTGTGTTGTACATACGCTCTCAGAGTTCCTGATCCATCACTGGCCTAAAGTGACATGATTTGTCTTATTCTCAGGAACAAGGGATGAGGGGTGCCAATAGACAATAGACAATAGGTGCAGGAGGAGGCCATTCAGCCCTTCGAGCCAGCACCACCATTCAATGTGATCATGGCTGATCATTCTCAATCAGTGCCCCGTTCCTGCCTTCTCCCCATACCCCCTGACTCCGCTATCCTTAAGAGCTCTATCTAGCTCTCTCTTGAATGCATTCAGAGAATTGGCCTCCACTGCCTTCTGAGGCAGAGAATTCCACAGATTCACAACTCTCTGACTGAAAAGGTTTTTCCTCATCTCCGTTCTAAATGGCCTACCCCTTATTCTTAAACTGTGGCCCCTGGTTCTGGACTCCCCCAACATTGGGAACATGTTTCCTGCCTCTAACGTGTCCAACCCCTTAATAATCTTATATGTTTTGATAAGATCCCCTCTCATACTTCTAAATTCCAGTGTATACAAGCCAAGTCGCTCCAGTCTTTCAACATATGACAGTCCCGCCATTCCGGGAATTAACCTAGTAAACCTGCGCTGCACGCCCTCAATAGCAAGAATATCTATTGAGGGCGTGTAGCGTAGGTTTACTAGGTTAATTCCCGGAATGGCGGGACTGTCATGTGTTGAAAGACTGGAGCGACTTGGCTTGTATACACTGGAATTTAGATGTATTCTGAAAGGGGCCCATTTATCCCCACTCTTTGCTTTCTGTCTGTCATCCAATTCTCTGTAGAGACTTAATAGTGTAGAGACCTAATAGTGGGAGGCAGGGTGAGGCTGAAACAGTCTCTGTGCACTAAAGATATTGTGTAGGAAGGAACCGCAGATGCTGGTTTGAACTGAAGATAGGCGCAAAATGCTGGAGTAACTCAGCGGGACAGGCAGCGTCTCTGGAGAGAAGGGACGGGTGGCGTTTCGGGTCGAGACCCTTCTCCAGACTGAGACTCAGGTGGAAGAGAAACAAGAGATAATGACAGTGATGTAGATAGAAACATAGAAACATAGAAAATCGGTGCAGGAGTAGGCCATTCGGCCCTACGAGCCTGCACCGCCATTCAATATGATCATGGCTGATCATCCAGCTCAGTAACCTGTACCTGCCTTCTCTCCATACCCCCTGATCCCTTTAGCCACAAGGGCCACATCTAACTCCCTCTTAAATATAGCCAATGAACTGGCCTCAACTACCTTCTGTGGCAGAGAATTCCACAGACTCACCACTCTCTGCGTGAAGAAATGTTTTCTCATCTCGGTCCTAAAAGACTTTCCCCTTATCCTTGATATTGAACAAATGAACGAAAGATATGCAAAAACGTGACAGTGATCAAGGAAACAGTGGGAAGTATCTGTTATACAACCACTTCCAAAGCAGCACCAATAGATGCTCTTTGAAGTCCAAACAGATGATAAGCCGACAGCCCAGGCAGGTCAGGCAGCATCTGTGGAGAACATGGACAGGTGAGAAGAAACGTTTTCACCCAGAGAGTTGTGAATTTGTGGAATTCTCTGCCACAGAAGGCAGTGGAAGCCAATTCACTGGATGAATTTCAAAGAGAGTTAGATAGAGCTCTAGGGGCTAGCGGAATCAAGGGATATGGGGAGAAGGCAGGCACGGGTTACTGATTGTGGATGATCAGCCATGATCACAATGAATGGCGGTGCAGGCTCGAAGGGCCAAATGGCCTCCTCCTGCACCTATTTTCTATGTTTCTAAAATGCTGGAGTAACTCAGCGGGTCAGGCAGCATCTCTGGAGAACATGGATAGGTGACGTTTCACAGAGTGCTGGAGTAACTCAGCGGGTCAGGCAGCATCTCTGGAGAACATGGATAGGTGACGTTTCACAGAGTGCTGGAGTAACTCAGCGGGTCAGGCAGCATCTCTGGAGAACATGGATGGGTAACGCTTCGGGTCAGGAAAGGAAGGTCTCGACTGGAAACGTGACATGTCCTTTTTCTCCAGAGATGCTGCTTGGCCTGCTTGAGTTACTCCAGCATTTTGTGTCCATCTTTGGTATAAACCAGCATCTGCACATCCTATTTTGAGCTGTGTTTTAAAAAAATTAAAACCTCATCGCTCTAAAACCACCAGCTCCATCCCAAGAAGAAAGCTTTTCATAACAACGCCTTGTGCTGAGAAGGGTCTTGCTCCTTCACTGACCCACAGTGCCACCCTAAATCACCAGAGGTCTGACAATTTCCATTATTTACCAGGCTGTGGGGAAATTGGCTCACTCCCAATGATCAAATTAGGTTCTTGGCTGTTTTCCAGCATGTAATAGCTTTGCGCCTGATCTTTGCTGGTGGGGAGAGATAAAACCACCAACCTGGTTTCTCTCTGACGATTTTGGCATTAAAGCCATTTATCCCAGCTACAACACCCACAGATAAAGTTTGCAAAAAGTCAGAAATTCTTCTGACTTTAGAGATACAGCGCAGAAGCAGGTCCTTCAGCCCACAGAGTCCGAGCCGGCCAGCGATCCACGTACACTAGCTCTATCCTAGTGTAAGAAAATAACTGCAGATGCTGGTACAAATCGAAGGTATTTATTCACAAAATACTGGAGTAACTCAGCGGGTCAGGCAACATCTCTGGAGAGAAGGAATGGGTGACGTTTCATTCAGGTCTGAAGAAGAGGTCTTGACCCAAAACGTGACCCATTCCTTCTTCCAGTTCTCCGACCAGTCTGACTGTCCTCCTGATTACAGTTTTATCTCTGTTTGCCTTGTTCTCAGCTTCTCCGAGCTAACAAGCTACATTTCCCTTGAACCGCATCTCTTTTGATGTCTCGTTTTCACACCTTCTTTATTTCTGTGTCTCCCTCTCCCCTGACTCTCTGTCTGAAGAAGGGTATTCGACCCGAAACGTCACCCATTCCCTCTATACCTAGATGCTGCCTGACCTGCTGAGTTACTCCAGCATTTTGTGACACCTAGCTCTATCCTACACACACCAGGGACAATTTACAATTTTACCCAGAAGCCAGTTAACCTACAAACCTGCACGTCTTTGGAGTGTGGGAGGAAACCGGAGCACCCGGAGAAAACCCACGCAGGTCACGGGGAGATCGTACAAACTCCGTACAGACGGCACTCGTAGTCAGGACCAAACCCGGGTCTCTGGCGCTGTGAGGCAGCAACTCTACCATGGGCCTACAGTAGGCTCTCTATTATCACACGTTTCAGGATAATTCTACTGGCATTCTGCATTATACTGGTACAGTCCCCACTGGCTAGTGATCCAGGCTTAGAGGACATAACAGAGCATGGTTTGGTTGAAAGATACAGCATGGAGACAGGCCCTTCGGCCCACCGAGTCAATGCCGACCATCTATCACCCGCTCATACTAGCTCTATGTTATCCCACTTTCTCATTCCCTCCCCACACACTGGGGCCAATTTACAGAAGCCAATCGACCTGCAAAACTGTGCGTCTTTGGGATGTGGGAGGAAACCGGAGCACCCGGAGAAAACCCACGCAGGTCACGGGGAGAACGTGCAAACTCCGCACAGACGACGCCCTAGTTGGGATTGAACCGGGGTCTCTGGCGCTGTGAGGCAGCAACTCTACCGCTGCACCACTGAAGCAACATCAGGAACTCAACTCAACCCTCTGTGTTGAAGACTCTGTCTACCTGGGCGGCACGGTAGCGCAGCGGTAGAGTTGCTGCTTTACAGCGAATGCAGCGCCGGAGACTCAGGTTCGATCCTGACTACGGGTGCTGCACTGTAAGGAGTTTGTACGTTCTCCCCGTGACCTGCATGGGTTCTCTCCGAGATCTTCGGTTTCCTCCCACACTCCAAAGACGTACAGGTATGTAGGTTAATTGGCTGGGTAAATGTAAAAATTGTCCCTAGTGGGTGTAGGATAGTGTTAATGTACGGGGATCACTGGGCGGCACGGACTTGGAGGGCCGAAAAGGCCTGTTTCCGGCTGTATATATATGATATGATATGATACAATATTTCTTAACAACATTTCTCTTCCTTTTGTTTTTGATCTCAATCCAACTTCATTTCAGGAAATCGATGGAGTTGAAAGTGGATGTTGGCGTTGCATCCTTGACAACCATCTGCTTCGGCTAGTCCCAATCGAGTCTCATTCATTCTAATTCAGCTCAAGTTGTTCAGAGGCCTGTGTGTAAATAACCACCAAGGAGTTACCAGCAATTATAATCAAATATCACAAAGGCCTGTTGTTTGGCAGGTTAGGATGAAATTATGAGCTGTTTAATTTCTTCTCCGCTATCACAGTTGGCATGGCGATGGACTGCAGTAAAGGACTGGGTTGAGTTTAGTGTAGTTTAGTTTAGTGTTCAAGATACAGGGCCGAAACAGGCCCTTCGGCCCACCGAGTCTGTACCGACCAGCGATCCCCGCACACTAACACTATCCTACAGGATAGACTCGGCTTGTACTCGCTGGAATTTAGAAGATTGAGGGGGGATCTTATAGAAACTTACAAAATCCTTAAGGGGTTGGACAGGCTAGATGCAGGAAGATTGTTCCCGATGTTGTGGAAGTCCAGAACAAGGGGGTCACAGTTTAAGGATAAGGGGGAAGTCTTTTAGGACCGAGATGAGAACGTTTTTTTCACACAGAGAGTGGTGAATCTGTGGAATTCTCTGCCACAGAAGGTAGTTGAGGCCAGTTCATTGGCTATATTTAAGAGGGAGTTAGATGTGGCCCTTGTGGCTAAAGGGATCAGGGTGGACGGAGAGAAGGCAGGTACGGGATACTGAGTTGGATGATCAGCCATGATCATATTGAATGGCGGTGCGTACAGGCTCGAAGGGCCGAATGGCCTACTCCTGCACCTATTTTCTATGTTTCTATGTTACACACACACCAGGGACAATTTTTACCGAAGTCAATTAATCTACAAACCTGCACATCTTTGGAGTGTAGCAGGAAACTGGAACACCCGGTGTGGACAAGTTGGGCAGATGGGCCTGTGTCCACACTCTATGACAATGACACTGGGCTTTTTAAAATTCAGGCCAATGTATGTTTGTGTTTTTTCCTGTATCTTATTACATCTACGCAGCTAACGGAAGCCCACGAGTGAATTGAAAGTCTTATTTCAGAACAGTAACAGAAATGAAGAAATAATGAGAATTCTCCAAATCAATGATAGGACTGACCTATTTTTAAATTAGATTCAAAAGGCCACGCTGTGAAATTCAGATGGCAGGGAACTGTATCTTTGCAACTGCTTCCGATAACTGACAGAAACAGTAGAAACTAACATTTATAACTGTCAGACAATATAAAGGGTATACCAAACTCAAAATGCCTTTTCAGTTAAAACCGTTCAATGAATTGAAAAAATACTGAGCAGAACAAAATCAGTATTAAGCTGTCCCCTTTACCTCCCCCCTCGACTCCATCCAAGGACCCAAACAGTCTTTCCAGGTGAGGCAGAGGTTCACCTGCACCTCCTCCAACCTCATCTATTGTATCCGCTGTTCCAGATTCTTGCTATTGAGGGCGTGCAGCGTAGGTTTACTAGGTTAATTCCCGGAATGGCGGGACTGTCAAATGTTCAAAGACTGGAGCGACTAGGCTTGTATACACTGGAATTTAGAAGGATGAGAGGAGATCTTATCGAAACGTATAAGATTATTAAGGGGTTGGACATGTTAGAGGCAGGAAACATGTTCCCAATGTTGGGGGAGTCCAGAACAAGGGGCCACAGTTTTAAGAATAAGGGGTAGGCCATTTAGAACTGAGATGAGGAAAAACTTTTTCAGCCAGAGAGTTGTGAATCTGTGGAATTCTCTGCCTCAGAAGGCAGTGGAGGCCAATTCTCTGAATGCATTCAAGAGAGAGCTCTTAAGGATAGCGGAGTCAGGGGGTATGGGGAGAAGGCAGGAACAGGGTACTGATTGAGAATGATCAGCCATGATCACATTGAATGGTGGTGCTGGCTCGAAGGGCCGAATGGCCTCCTCCTGCACCTATTGTCTATTGTCACCCCAGCGGTATGAACATTGACTTCTCTAACTTCAGATAGCCCTTGCTTTCCCTCTCTCTCCATCCCCTCCCCTTCCCAGTTCTCCCATCAGTCTTCCTGTCTCCGACTACATTCTATCTCTGTCCCGCCCCCTCCCCTGACATCAGTCTGAAGAAGGGTCTCGACCCGAAACGTCACCCATTCCTTCTCTCCAGAGATGCTGCCTGTCCCGCTGAGTTACTCCAGCATTTTGAGTCTATCTTAAAGTCAATATTAAAGTCAACGAGGAGAAAGATTTCCCAATGGACCTGCAAGGAATATTTCAGACGTCAACCTGGACATATTAGCATTGGTTGAATGTTGATGTTAGTTTGACATCACTTTGACATGCTCCTAGAAACATTTGGATTACATGCTCCAATTCCCAACATTGACGAAAAATAAGAAACGGAAACCATGGAATAAAGGACACAATTTGACTTTAAATGTCCAGTGGATTTAAAAGATACTTGGACAGGTAATGGACAATAGACAATAGGTGCAGGAGGAGGCCATTCGGCCCTTCGAGCCAGCACCGCCATTCAATGTGATCATGGCTGATCATTCTCAATCAGTACCCCGTTCCTGCCTTCTCCCCATACCCCCTGACTCCGCTATCCTTAAGAGCTCTATCTAGCTCTCTCTTGAATGCATTCAGATAATTGGCCTCCACTGCCTT
>NC_135990.1:2752770-2842770 GCF_053455715.1 Rhinoraja longicauda
GGAGGGGGAGAGGGAGAGAGAGAGAGAGAGAGAGAGACTCCCTGACCACGCCACTAATGTTGCCATCACAGGTCGTATAAGAAAATAACTGCAGATGCTGGTACAAATTGAAGGTATTTATTCACAAAATGCTGGAGTAACTCAGCAGGTCAGGCAGCATCTCAGGAGAGAAGGAATGGGTGACGTTTCAGGTCGAGACCCTTCTTCAGACTGAAGGGAGAGGGAGAGTCTGAGGAAGGGTCTCAACCCGAAATGTCACCCATTCCTTCTCTCCTGAGATGCTGCCTGACCTGCTGAGTTTACTCCAGCATTGTGTGAATAAATGCCAACACAGGTCGGCCGTCTGATGTATGTAATGCCCAACCAGTGCCTGCTTGACCCGTGAGCAAAGCCTCACGCTGTTCCCTGAAACATCAACCATGAGCTGCAGGTTCATTCCATCCACATGCCAACAGCAGGGTACACCCTCCCCATCCACCCCCCTCTCCCCAGGTAGAGGGGCCACCCCTGGGCAAGACTTCACATCCCTTAAACTACCCCCCCCTGCCCGCCCCCAACACACACACACACACACACACACACACACACACACGTCCAAGTGAAGACTGACACACAACGCTGGAGGAACTCAGCGGGTCAGGCAGCATCTCTGGAGAGAAGGGGTTTTTGTGTTTGGTCATGAGCAGTATTAAAGGCTGCAAGCGTGCTTGAAATCCGTGCTGGCAAACAGAGCCGGTACGTGCGTGTATGTGTGTCTGACTGTGTGTGTATATCTGTGTACGCCTGTGTGTGTGTGTGTGTGAGAGTGTGTGTGTGTGTGAGAGAGTGTCTGTGTGTGAGAGTGTGTACATATGTGTGTGTGTGAGAGTGTGTGTGTGTGAGTGTGTGTGTGTGAGAGTGTGTGTGTGTGTGAGAGTGTGTGTGTGAGTGTGTGTGTGTTAGTGTGTGTGTGTGAGAGTGTGTGTGTGTGTGAGAGTGTGTGTGTGAGTGTGTGTGTGTTAGTGTGTGTGTGTGTGTGTGAGTGTGTGTGAGAGTGTGTGTGTGAGTGTGTGTGTTAATGTGTGTGTGAGAGTGTGTGTGTGAGTGTGTGTGTGTGAGAGAGTGTCTGTGTGTGTGAGTGTGTGTGTGAGTGTGTGTGAGAGTGTGTGTGAGTGTGTGTGTGTTAGTGTGTGTGTGTGTGAGAGTGTGTGTGTGTGAGTATGCGAGTGTGAGAGTGTGTGTGAGTGTGAGAGTGTGTGTGAGTGTGTGTGTGTGAGTGTGTGTGAGTGTGTGTGTGTGAAAGTGTGTGTGTGAGTGTGTGTGTTAATGTGTGTGTGTGTGTGTGAGAGAGTGTGAGAGTGTGTGTGTGCGTGAGAGTGAGTGTGTGTGAGAGTGTGTGTGTGTGTGTGTGTGTGTGTGTGTGTGTGTGTGTGTGTGAGTGAGAGTGTGTGTGTGATGTTACCTGCTCACACTCCTCAGTTGGCGCTGGAGGGATTAATGTTGTAATTTGCTGTTCTCATCGATTACTGAGGGTGGGGAGGTTGTTATGTATTGAAAGGATCTGCAGATGCTGGTTTACACCGAAGATAGACACAAAATGCTGGAGTAACTCAGCGGGACAGGCAGCATCTCTGGAGGAATGGGTGACGTTTCGGGTCGAGACCCTTCTTCAGGAATGAGTGGATTAACATATGATGAGCGTTTGTCAGCACTGGGCCTGTACTCGCTGGAGTTCAGAAGAATGAGGGGGGACCTAATTGAAACGTGCAGAATAGTGAAAGGCCCGGATAGAGTGGATGTGGAGAGGATGTTTCCACTGGTGGGAGAGTCTGGGACCAGAGGGCACAGCCTCAGAATTAAAGGACGTTCTTTTAGGAAGGAGATGAGGAGGAATTTCTTTAGTCAGAGGGTGGTGAATCTGTGGAATTCTTTGCCACAGAAGGCTGTGGAGGACAAGTCAGTGGATATTTTTAAGGCAGAGATAGATAGATTCTTGATTAATGCGGGTGTCAGAGATTATGGGGAGAAGGCAGGAGAATGGGGTTAGGAGGGAGAGATAGATCGGCCATGATTGAATGGCGGAGTGGACTTGATGGGCCGAATGGCCTAATTCTACTCAGATTCATTATGAATGTATGACCGTATGAATCTATGTACTCCGCATGGACAGCTCCTGAGATCAGGATCGAGCGTAGGTACCTGACGCTGTGAGGCAGCAGTTCGACCCGCTGTGCCCAAAATAATACAGTTATAACACTGAGAAGCAGGGAATCATTCTTCAAAGGATCTCCAAATTTATTCAGCGAATTTAAACCTTATAACCCGACCCAGAATGTGGAGAATGTTCTGTTTAGTTCAGTCCAGTGAAGGTTATTGTCACGTGTACCGAGGTACAGTGAAAGGCTTTTGTTGCGTGCTAACCAGTCAGCGGAAAGACAGTACATGATTACAATCGATCCATGTACAGTGCATGGTATGGGGAGGAGGCAGGAACAGGGTAAGGGTACTGATTTTGGATGACCAGCCAGGATCATGTAGGGGGAGTCCAGAACAAGGGGCCACAGTTTAAGAATAAGGGGTAGGTCATTTAGAACTGAGATGAGGAAAAACTTTTTCAGTCAGAGAGTTGTGAATCTGTGGAATTCTCTGCCTCAGAAGGCAGTGGAGGCCAATTCTCTGAATGCATTCAAGAGAGAGCTAGATAGAGCTCTTAAGGATAGCGGAGTCAGGATGTATGGGGAGAAGGCAGGAACGGGGTACTGATTGAGAATGATCAGCCATGATCACATTGAATGGTGGTGCTGGCTCGAAGGGCCGAATGGCCTACTCCTGCACCTATTGTCTATTGTCTATTGGCTCGAAGGGCCGAATGGCCTACTCCTGCACCTATTGTCTATTGTCTATTGGCTCGAAGGGCCGAATGGCCTCCTCCTGCACCTATTGTCTATTGTCTATTGGCTCGAAGGGCCGAATGGCCTACTCCTGCACCTATTTTCTACGTTTCTGTGTTTCAATAGATCTGTCGAGGCGGTACCCAGAGTGAGCCACTGGATCTTCAGTCTTCTAACATCTGGGGTAATGACAGAATGTAACAGAATGTGCTTTAGCAAGTAAGTGTGGCACTCACTCGAAATGTGCCGCAGAAACAAGACTACTAATTTATTGTCAGCAGATCTAATATGGCAATGCTTGGTGTGAGATGGAGATAGCGCTGTATATAAAATAGAGGAATTAGCAACTAAATGTGTTGGTAAAAGTGTTACAGAGAGCAGAAGGTCTAACCTTAAGGTGGCATGTGTTAAACACAGAGCTTTATGTCAAAGCCTCTGGGCGGCACGGTGGCGCAGCGGTAGAGTTGCTGCCTCACAGCGCCGGAGACCCGGGTTCGATCCTGACTACGGGTGCTGTCTGTACGGAGTTTGTACGTTCTCCCCGGTGACCTGCGTGGGATTTCTCCGAGATCTTCGGTTTCCTCCCATAATCCAAAGACCTAGAACTTGTAGGTTGATTGGCTTGGTATAAAGTGTGAATTGTCCCTAGTGGGCGTGGGATAGTGTTAGTGTGCGGGGATCGCTGGTCGGCGTGGACCCGGTGGGCCGATGGGCCTGTTTCTGCGCTGTATCTCTAAACTAAACTAAACCAAACTAAAAGAAAGTGGAGGAGGGAGAATGGATAAACAAATATTTTAAGCACAAACTCAAAAGACCATCTCATTTTGGAAGCACCCAGCAGGTCAAGGGGCTTTTATGACCAGGAATGGGTGATTTATACATATGAATGCTTAGAACAGCTGAGTGGTGCAGCGGGTAGAGCTGATGCCTCACAGCGCCAGAGACCCACGTTCGATCCTGACCTCGGGTGCTGTCTGTACGGAGTTTGCACGTCCTCCCTGTGACCACGTGGGTTTCCTCCAGTTGCTCCGGTTTCTTCCCACATCCCAAAGACGTGCGGGTTTGTAGGTTAATTGGCTTCTGTAAACAGCATGGAGTGAAAGTGGGATAATGAAGGACTACTGTGAATGGGTGATCCAGGGTTTGTGTGGACTCAGTGGACTAAATGGCCTGTTTCCTCATTGTATCTTTCAATCATTCAGTCAGTCAGTCAATCAGTCAATGAATCAATCAATCAATGAATCAATCAATTAATAAATAGATGGATAAATAAATAGATGGATAAATAAATAGATGGATAAATAAATAGGTGGATGAATAAATAGATGGATAAATAAATAGATGGATGAATAAATAGATGGACAAATAAATAAATAACTAAATATTTCAAGTCTCAACAGAATTAGAAACTCGTCATCCTGAAAATAATTCTCTCTCCACAGATGTGGCCTGACCTGCTTAGTGTTTTCTTAGTGAGTCAGAAGGGTCCCGACCTGAAACGTCACCTGTCCATGTCCTCCAGAGACGCTACCTGACCCGCTGAGTTACTCCAGCACTCTGTGAAACGTCACGTATCCGTGTTCTCCGCAGATGCTGCCTGACCCGCTGAGTTACTCCAGCACTCTGTGAAACGTCACCTATCCATGTCCTCCAGAGACGCTACCTGACCCGTTGAGTTACTCCAGCACTCTGTGAAACGTCACCTATCCGTGTTCTCCAGAGATGCTGCCTGACCCGCTGAGTTACTCCAGCACTCTGTGTTTGGAATGTTTCCCAATATTGCCAGTATTCACTTCGGATTTCTAGGATTGGCAGTTTATTTTCTTTCCATTACTGCATTTGTTTACTGCATTACTGCAAACTAAGAGTGGCCCACCCCTCCTTGCTGGTAACAAGGCCAGGCGAACATCGAGCTCCTGAGGTAATGTTTAAAATGTACTTTAACGAGGTCATATAACAACCAAGAAAAAAAAAGTTGACAAGGCATCAAAGTGCTGGAGTAAATCAGTCCTTGTGTATCAATCAGCATTTGCAGCTCCTTATTTCAATGTGTAAAAGAAACGTTGCCACTATTTCATAGTAACGTTTTTCACACAAAGGGTGGTGGGTGTATGGAACGAGCTGCCAGAGAAATAGAGCTAGAGCTCTTAAGGATAGCGGAGTCAGGGGGTATATGGGGAGAAGGCAGGAACGGGGTACTGATTGAGAATGATCAGCCTTGATCACATTGAATGGTGGTGCTGGCTCGAAGGGCCGAATGGCCTCCTCCTGCACCTATTGTCCATAAGGTGGTTGAGGCTGGGACTATCCCAACGTTTTTAAAAGCAGTCGGACTGGGTAGGTTTGGAGGGATACGGGCCAAACGCGGGCAGGTGGGACTAGTGTAGCTGGGACATGTTGGCCGGTGTGGGCAAGTTGGGCCGAAGGGCCTGTTTTCACACTGTATCACTCTGTGACTTTATAATTAGTTTGGCGTGAGCCTGTAGTGAATGTTATCACAGATCAAAGGGATGCAGGCAGCTAACCATTGGCATTGAAAACAGCTTTTGCAAAGCCAATTACAAAAATGTGCCTTGGATATTTCAGTGTGGAGATGCACCACGCATCAATGATGAGCCAGTGCACTACTGCCATGGAGACTGATACCCCTTTGATGCATCTTGTAAGGCAGACGCTGCTTAATCTTTAATACACTATGCATCTATACACTAAAACTCTCGTTTGTTTGTTTGTTTGTTCCTGAACTACAGCCCAAACGGTCCACGATAGCGCGACAATTTTAGGCCCACCTTACTCACCGTCGTCCCTTTGGTGCTAATGGAAGAAGTTTCATTGGAATCGGGGTTATGTTTTTAAAGTTATTCACATTTTAAAGTTTAAATCTAACTCCTGGGGAGGGAGGGAGGGAGGGAGAGGGGGGAGGGGGGAAGGGGGGAGGGAGGGGGATGGAGGGAGGGAGGAGGGAGGGAGGAGGAGGGGAGGAGGAGGGGGGGATAAGGGGGGTTGAGGGAGATGGAGTGGGGGGGGAAGGGGAGGAAGGGAGGGGGAGGGGAAGGGGAGGGGGTGGAGGGAGGAGAAGGTGCTGAACTAATGCAGGAGAGGTTTAAGCCAAACAGGTCCACTTGGCCTAGTTTTCTTTAAAGTTGGAAGTCCGTACTTAATAAATAAATGTTGACTTTTTACATTTGAAGTGCAGGTTAATGCATAAAATGATGGGAAATTAAAGTAAGCCAGTGTCTTGTCCATTAGCATTAAATGCCGTTGTTTATTTTCAATTATTCATTTTGTTTAGTTTAGAGATACACCGTGAAAACAGGCCCTTCGGCCCACCGAGTCTGTGCCGTTCAGCGATCACCTGTACACTAGTTCTATCCTACACACGCAGGGATAATTTATAGACAATAGACAATAGGTGCAGGAGGAGGCCATTCGGCCCTTCAAGCCAGCACCGCCATTCAATGTGTTCATGGCTGATCATTCTCAATCAGTACCCCGTTCCTGCCTTCTCCCCGTACCCCCTGACTCCGCTATCCTTAAGAGCTCTATCTAGCTCTCTCTTGAATGCATTCAGGGAATTGGCCTCCACTGCCCTCTGAGGCAGAGAATTCCACAGATTCACAACTCTCTGACTGAAAACGTTTTTCCTCATCTCAGTTCTAAATGGCCTACCCGTTATTCATAAACTGTGGCCCCTTGTTCTGTACTCCCCCAACATTGGGAACATGTTTCCTGCCTCTAACGTGTCCAACCCCTTAATAATCTTATACGTTTCGATAAGATCCGCTCTCATCCTTCTAAATTCCAATGTATACAAGCCTAGTCGCTCCAGTCTTTCAACATATGACAGTCCCGCCATTCCGGGAATTAACCTCGTAAACCTACGCTGCACGCCCTCAATAGCAATAGAAGCCAATTAACCTACAAACCTGCACGTCTATGGTGTGTGGGACGAAACCGGAGCACCCGGAGAAAACCCACCTGGTCACAGGGAGACCTTTTAATTCATAAATGTTCGTTACTACCTTCCCTTCCATTGGGATGTTGTCTACTTAAAACATCGTTTTAAACAGCATCGTACGAGTTTCACTGTCGTCCTGTTGAGTTTCATTGTCTGTTTAATTCGTTATCACCTAGCCCACAGCCAACAATGGACCATCGTGGGTTCTACCTTTTGTTTATCACCTAGCCCACAGCCAACAATGTACCATTGTGGGTTCTACCTTTTCTTTATCACCTAGCCCACAGCCAACAATGGACCATTGTGGGTTCTACCTTTTCATAATCCCCTAGCACACAGCTAACAATGGCCTGTTTCCCTTTATCATCGTTACTTTTTAGCACATCTTTCATTCGTTTGTTCTATATCTCTCCATATCACCGCCTATAATCTCTCGATTCCCTTTCCCCGGACACTCAGCGTGCAGAAGGGTCTCAACCCGAAACGTCACCTATTCCTTTTCTCCGCAGATGCTGCCTGACCCGCTGAGTTACTCCAGCTTTTTGTGTCTATCATCGATTTAAACCAGTGTCTGCAGTTCCTTCCTACACAGTACCTGACTTACAGCAACTATGCGAGACACAAAATACTGGAGTATAAGAAAATAACTGCAGATGCTGGTACGAATCGAAGGTATTCATTCACAAAATGCTGGAGTAACTCAGCGGGTCAGGCAGCCTCTCGGGAGAGAAGGAATGGGTGACGTTTCGGGTCGAGACCCTTCTTCAGACTGAAGAGGGGTCTCGACCCGAAACGTCACCCATTCCTTCTCTCCCGAGATGCTGCCTGACCCTCTGAGTTACTCCAGCATTGTGTGTCTACCTTCGATTCAAACCAGCATCTGCAGTTTTTTGCATGCAAAACCAGTCAGCTGCCACAGTCCTCCTGTTGGCCAGTCGTGTCACTGCTGAGCACACACACACACACACACAAACACCTTAGTCTTGACCCAAATTTAGCAAAACAAAGTCATCATAATTTTACTTCCCTTTTCCAATGAAATATTCATGAGTTTGAACTGTTATCCAGTCTGTTGAAAATGACGTCTGCATGACTTCTTATGAATACTTTTTTTGTTAACAATGACAATCAAATGAAGATGAATATTCAAACGACTGTTCAATTAGCAGCCCTGACCTTGAGGTTCCAGTTCCTTGCTTTGGCATTTTGATTGCCTCCTTCACTCTGTCTCCAGAGGTCTCACCACAAACATTTAGAAAGACGCTAGTGGTGAATCAATACTGACTTGCTCCACATCGTTTACAAGAACGATCCCAGCAATGAGTGGGTTAACATATGATGAGCGTTTGTCAGCACTGGGCCTGTACTCGCTGGAGTTTAGAAGGATGAGGGGGGACCTCATTGAAACGTACAGAAAACTGAAAGGCTTGGATAGAGTGGATGTGGAGAGGATGTTTCCACTAGTGGGAGAGTCTAGGACTAGAGGTCACAGCCTCAGAATTAAAGGATGGTCTTTTAGGAAGGAGATGAGTCTGAAGAAGGGCCTCGACCCTTTAGTCAGAGGGTGGTGAATCTGTGGGATTCTTTGCCACAGAAGGCTGTGGGGGCCAAGTCAGTGGATATTTTCAAGGCAGAGATTGATAGATTCTTGATTAGTGCGGGTGTCAGAGGTTATGGGGAGAAGGCAGGAGAATGGGGTTAGGAGGGAGAGATAGATCAGCCATGATTGAATGGCGGAGTAGACTTGATGGGCCGAATGGCCTAATTATGCTCCTATCACTAATGATTTTATGATCCTGACCTCTGATGTTCTCTGTGTGGAGTTTGCACGTTCTCCCTGTGACCGCGTGGGTTTTCCCCGGGTGCTCTGGTTTCCTCCCACATCCCAAAGACGTGCGGGTTTACAGGTTAATTGGCCCATTGTAAATTGCCTGTGGTCCATAGGAAGTAGATGAGAAAGTGGGATAACATAGAACTGGTGTGAAACAGTGATCGATGGTCGGCGTGGACTCGGCGGGCAGAAAGGTCTGCTTTGATGCAATATCTCCAAGCTAAACCTGGGTTCGATGCTGACCTCTGATGTTCCCTGTGTGGAGTTTGAATGTTCTCCCAGCGTCTGCGTGGGTTTCTCCTGGACTGCCATATTCAGTCCGAAGAAGGATCTCGACCCGAAACGGCGCCCATTCCTTTAGAAGGAATTTAGAAGATTTAGAAGATTGAGGGGGGATCTTATAGAAACTTACAAAATTCTTAAGGGGTTGGACAGGCTAGATGCAGGAAGATTGTTCCCGATGTTGGGGAAGTCCAGAACAAGGGGTCACAGTTTAAGGATAAGGGGGAAGTCTTTTAGGACCGAGATGAGAACGTTTTTTTTCACACAGAGAGTGGTGAATCTGTGGAATTCTCTGCCACAGAAGGTAGTTGAGGCCAGTTCATTGGCTATATTTAAGAGGGAGTTAGATGTGGCCCTTGTGGCTAAAGGGATCAGGGGGTATGGAGAGAAGGCAGGTACGGGATACTGAGTTGGATGATCAGCCATGATCATATTGAATGGCGGTGCAGGCTCGAAGGGCCGAATGGCCTACTCCTGCACCTATTTTCTATGTTTCTATGTTTCTCTCCAGAGATGCTGCCTGTCCCGCTGAGTTACTCCAGCATTTTATGTTTACATATTCTGTTGTGCTGCTGCAAGTAAGAATTTTATTGTTCTATCTGGGACACACGACAATAGAACACTCTTGACTCTTCACAAGGCTTTTACTGGAATCCCGTATGTGAAACTGGGATGTCATAGAGCCGATGTTGGGGGAGTCCAGAACCAGGGGTCACAGTTTAAGAATAAGGGTCGGCCATTTAGGACTGAGATGAGGAAAAACCTTTTCACCCAGAGAGTTGTGAATCTGTGGAATTCTCTGCCACAGAAGGCAGTGGAGGTTATTTCACTGGATGTATTCAAGAGGGAGTTAGATTTAGCTCTTAGGGCTGACAGACTCAAGGGATATGGGGAGAAAGCAGGAAATGGGTACTGATTTTGGATGATCAGCCATGATCATATTGAATGGTGGTGCTGGCTCGAGGGACTGAATGGCCTACTCCTGCACCTATCTTCTATGTTTCAGTGTACAGGTGATCGTTGATAGGCATGGACTCGATGGGCTGAAGGGCCTGTTTGCATCCTGTATCTCTGAACTAAAATATTGAGTTCACAGCTTCTGGACCCGATTGCCAATGACCCGGCTAATGCCAATATCTTGAATATTACAAACGCATTTCAGACCTTGAATAAAAATGTAAAGACTCACATTTTTGTTAACCAGATCTGAGGTGCATTTTGGATAGAATCCAACTCTATTAGTTGGCTTTACTGAATTCGATTTTTTAATTATTTTGTAGATAAAACAATGTTTATCTTTAGGCATTATTTTGATTTTGTTTTATTGGATTGAGTTTTCAAAATTGCACCAAAGGGGGATGTGGGACGGAATATTTATCAATAATGTGCCTTTAAATGCTTTGTATAATCACCTGTCAAAATGTAAGATGAATTGCTGCATCCAACGAACTGGCCTCCACTGCCTTCTGAGGCAGAGAATTCCACACCTTCCCCACTCTCTGACTGAAAAAGTTCTTCCTCATCTCCGTTCTAAATGGCCTACCCCTTATTCTTAAACTGTGGCCCCTTGTTCTGGACTCCCCCAACATTGGGAACATGTTTCCTGCCTCTAATGTGTCCAATCCCCTAATTATCTTATATGTTTCAATAAGATCCCCCCTCATCCTTCTAAATTCCAGTGTATACAAGCCCAATCGCTCCAGCCTTTCAACATACGACAGTCACGCCATTCCGGGAATTAACCTAGTGAACCTACGCTGCACGCCCTCCATAGCGAGAATATCCTTCCTCAGACTAGTCAGGGGAAAGGGAGACGAGAAATATAGACGGGGATGAAGAGAGATATGGAACAAATGAATGAAAGATATGCAAAAAAAGTGACGAAGATAAAGGAAACAGGCCATTGTTAGCTGTTTGCTGGGTGAGAACGAGAAGCTGGTGCGACTTGGATAGGGGAGGGATAGAGAGAGAGGGAATGCGGGGGTTATTTGAAGTTAGAGAAATCAGTGTTCATACCGCTGGGCTGTAAGCTGCCCAAGCGAAATATGAGATGCTGTTCCTCCAGTTTGTGTCGTGCCTCACTCTGACAATGGAGGAGGCCTAGGACAGAAAAGGTCAATGTGGGAATGGGAAGGAGAATTCATCTTATCTGTTCCAGATCATTTGGCAGGTGCATTACATTTGCGAGAAAAACAATTGAAAAGTACAAATGCGATAACCTTGAGTTTTCATACAGTCATAGAGTCAGACAATGTGGAAACAGGCCCTTCAGCCAACTTGCCCATGCTGACCAAAATGCCCATCATCACTAGTCCATCCGACATCTCTGGAGAAAAAAATAATAGGTGACGTTTCAAGTCATGACCATTCTTCATTCACCTATTCCTTTTTCTCCAGAGATGCTTCCTGACCCGCTGAGTTTCTCCAGGGAGTACAGGTTAATTCCCAAGATGGCGGGAATGACATATGATGAAAGAATGGGTCGACTGGGCTTGTATTCACTGGAATTTAGAAGGCTGAGAGGGCATCTTATAGACACAAATAAAATCCTTAAAGGATTGGACAGACTGGATGCTGGAAAATGTTCCCGATGTTGGGGGAGTCCAGAACCAGAGGTCACAGTTTAAGAATAAGGGGTAGATCAATTTGGACTGAGATGAGGAAAAACCTTTTCACCCAGAGAGTTGTGAATCTGTGGAATTCTCTGCCACAGAAGGCAGTGGAGGCCAGTTCACTGGATGTTTTCAAGAGAGAGTCAGATTTCGCTTTTAGGACGCGTAAGGGAAAAAGCAGGAACGGGGTACTGATGTTAGATAATCAGTCACGATCATATTGAATGGCGGTGCTGACTCGAAGGGCCGAATGGCCTGCTCCTGCACCTATTTTTCTATGTTTCCACTCTCGCTTTTTGCATCTATCTTCGAGGTAGATGGTAGCTGAGGACTGTTCTCTAGATGGAGATAGGATGGTTCAGTTGCTTGATAACAGCTGGGAAGAAAATGTCCCTGAATCTGGAGGTGTGCGTTCTGGATCAATGAACAAATGTGCCATGCAGAGCTAATGAAGGTTGACAGGTTGTTTTTATGGTCTAGGTGGTAGATGGACAAAACACAGTCGAGTTAATAATGCCATTCATTGATCATACACACGGCTCGGCATTCCACGCACAGCTGTAAGAGTGATTAATTGGCCCTTTTCCCAGGCAGAGTTAATCTCACGGGAAGAAAGGAAAACCAGAAGGTTTTTGTGACGTTATTCTACCCTTGTGCCTTGTGGCGAGGCCTGGCTGGGCCGAAGGAGCCTCGATGGTAGTGGGAGCCTCGGCGGTGGTGGTGCCTCGCGACCAACCCGCGATCAACGGTCGATGAGCGTGAGGGGGGGAGGGGAAGACAATGGGGACCTGGCGTTGGGGGACCGCCGTGAGGGACGGCGGGAGAACAAAGTGTGGGGGAGGGGGGGCAATCTGGTGTAGAATCCTCTGCGCAGGGGATAAGCCTGCGATTGTTTGTTCCGGTGAAGGCGCTGTGCACCCGGCAGCCAGCCAGCAGTCACTTGTCTACTATTGAGGGCGTGCAGCGTAGGTTTACTAGGTCAATTCCCGGAATGGCGGGACTGTCATATGTTGAAAGACTGGAGCGACTAGGTTTGTATACACTGGAATTTAGAAGGATGAGAGGGGATCTTATCGAAAAACGTATAAGATTATTAAGGGGTTGGGCACGTTAGAGGCAGGAAACATGTTCCCAATGTTGGGGGAGTCCAGAACCAGGGGCCACAGTATAAGAATAAGGGGTAGGCCATTTAGAACTGAGATGAGGAAAAACTTTTTCAGTCAGAGAGTTGTGAATCTGTGGAATTCTCTGCCTCAGAAGGCAGTGGAGGCCAATTCTCTGAATACATTCAAGAGAGAGCTAGATAGAGCTCTTAAGGATAGCGGAGTCCGGGGTATGGGGAGAAGGCAGGAACGGGGTACTGATTGGGAATGATCAGCCATGATCACATTGAATGGCGGTGCTGGCTCGAAGGGCTGAATGGCCTCCTCCTGCACCTATTGTCTATTGTCTATTGTCTATTGTCTTTCTCTTTTCGATTTTCACTTTTAATTTCAAGTCTTTGTGCACCTTGTTGTGTGTTGTGACTGTTGGCAGACTAATTTCCCTCCGACGATGAATGAAGTTCTATCGTATCGCATCGTACAATAAACTAAAACTGAGCATCTGAACCGAACGTCTCTGAATTATGGCCCAGAATTGTTCCCAATGTTGGGGGAGTCCAGAACCAGGGGCCACACAGTCTTAGAATAAAGAGGAGGCCATTTAAAACTGAGGTGGGAAGGAACTTTTTCACCATGAGAGTTGTGAATTTGTGGAATTCTCTGCCACAGAGGGCAGTGGAGGCCAAATCGCTAGATGGATTTAAGAGAGAGTTAGATAGAGCTCTAGGGGCTAGTGGAATCAAGGGATATGGGGAGAAGGCAGGCACGGGTTACTGATTGTGGACGATCAGCCATGATCACAATGAATGGCGGTGCTGGCTCGAAGGGCCGAATGGCCTCCTCCTGCACCTATTTTCTAATTACCAAGCGTGTTTCTTCAAGTCATTCATCAAAACTCAACAACACCCCGTACACTCTGTGCATTTCCTCCAGAGAATAGCAGAGTTAGATCTTGCCCACATGTACGTACTTTGTTAGTTTCCAAAGCCTCAGCCTCAGTACTATTCCTACTTTCAAGCCAAGACTTTCCTGCAGCCCTCAAAGAATTGGCATGAGATCCCTCCCGTCCCTGATCAAGATGCTGCTTCCATTTTGATCTTGACGTGAGTTGCAGAACAAGACCTCGAGCAGTGGAAGTAAGGAGGAACAGCATCTCATATTTCGCTTGGGCGGCTTACAACCCAGTGGTATGAATTATGATTTCTCTAACTTCAAGTAACCCTTACATCCCCTCTCTCTCCATCCCTCCCCCACCCAAGCAATACTGCACACATTGAAAGGCGGTGCTGGCTCGAAGGGCTGAATGGCCTACTCCTGCACTTATTTTCCATGTTTCTGTTTCTATACCAGCTTCAAAGTCGTCTTGTTGAGTCACATTGAACTCGTTCTCACTAGGGCCACGGCTAACAATGGCCTGTTTCCTTTATCATCGTTACTTTTTTGGATATCTATCATTCATGTGTTCCACACTCCAAAGACGTACAGGTATGTAGGTTAATTGGCTGGGTAAATGTAAAAATTGTCCCTAGTGGGTGTAGGATAGTGTTAATGTACGGGGATCACTGGGCGGCACGGACTTGGTGGGCCGAAAAGGCCTGTTTCCGGCTGTATATATATGATATGATATGATATGATAAATGAGGGCGTGCAACGTAGGTTCACTAGGTTAATTCCCGGAATGGCGGGACTGTCATATGTTGAAAGACTGGAGCGACTAGGCTTGTATACACTGGAATTTAGAAGGATGAGAGGGGATCTTATCGAAACGTATAAGATTATTAACGGGTTGGACACCTTAGAGGCAGGAAACATGTTCCCAATGTTGGGGGAGTCCAGAACAAGGGGCCACAGTTTAAGAATAACGGGTAGGCCATTTAGAACGGAGATGAGGAAAAACCTTTTCAGTCAGAGAGTTGTGAATCTGTGGAATTCTCTGCCTCAGAAGGCAGTGGAGGCCAATTCTCTGAACGCATTCAAGAGAGAGCTTGATAGAGTTCTTAAGGATAGCGGAGTCAGGGGGTATGGGGAGAAGGCAGGAACGGGGTACTGATTGAGAATGATCAGCCATGATCACATTGAATGGTGGTACTGGCTCGAAGGGCCGAATGGCCTCCTCCTGCACCTATTGTCTATTGTCTATTGTCTATTGTCTAAATCTCTCTACATCACCGTCTCTCGTTTCGCTTTCCCCTGACTCTGAGTCTGAAGAAGGGTCTCAGACCGAAACGTCACCTATTCCTTTTCTCCAGAGATGCTGCCTGTCCCGCTGAGTTACTCCAGCATTTTGTGTCTATCTTTGGAAGTAAAAATCATCTCTGCTCCCTGGTCCATCAGACCCCCTGAATGGTTTAGCCTGGCAGACAGAAAGCTCAGTAGCAGCTGGCATGGGAATTAAATATTAAAATCCACTGTTCAGGAGACTTGAGATACTAAAACAAATCCATACAATTGTATTTGAATCATGATGTTTGATTTTTCTACACTAAAGCAATCATTCGGAGTTTAGTTTAGCTTTAGAGATTCAGCGTGGAAACAGGCCCTTCAGCCCATCGAGTCCGTGCTGACCAACGATCGCCCTTACACTTGTTCTATCCGACTCACACTAGGGACAATTTATAGAAGTCAATTAACCTACAAACCTGCATGTTTTTGGAGTGTGGGAGGAAACCGGAGCACCCGGAGAAAACCCACATGGTCACAGTGAGAACGTGCAAACTCCGTACAGACAGCAGCCGAGGTCAGAATCGAACCCGGGTCTCTGGAGCTGTGAGACAGCAACTCTACCACTGCATCACTAGTCCCAGTGTAGTCCTGTCCTGGTGTAATCCTATCCCAGTTCAACCCTGGCCCAGACTACCTCCATAGAAACATAGAAAATAGGTGCAGGAGTAGGCCATTCGGCCCTTCGAGCCTGCACCGCCATTCAATATGATCATGGCTGATCATCCAACTCAGTATCTCGTACCTGCCTTCTCTCCATACCCCCTGATCCCTTTAGCCACAAGGGCCACATCTAACTCCATCTTAAATATAGCCAATGAACTGGCCTCAACTACCTTCTGTGGCAGAGAATTCCACAGATTCACCACTCTCTGTGTGAAAAAAAACGTTCTCATCTCGGTCCTAAAAAACTTCCCCCTTATCCTTAAACTGTGATCCCCTTGTTCTGGACTTCCCCAACATCGGGAACAATCTTCCTGCATCTAGCCTGTCCAACCCCTTAAGAATTTTGTAAGTTTCTATAAGATCCCCCCTCAATCTTCTAAATTCCAGCGAGTACAAGCCGAGTCTATCCAGTCTTTCTTCATATGAAAGTCCTGCCATCCCAGGGATCAATCTGGTGAACCTTCTCTGTACTCCCTCTATGGCAAGAATGTCTTTCCCTGACTGTTCTGCCCTGATGCTCATGGAGTTGGTCCAAAACCACACATTGTACTTGTCTTTAAATCATGTCATCAGAAACCTATTATCCGCCTGACAGGTGACACTTTGATTCATGAATTTTTTCAGATTAAATTTTAATTAATGAAGAGTTGGATCAATGAGGAACGTTGGGCTGCGATTGAAATGTTGAATCGATTATCTGAGAGAAGCAGCAGATGTTGGAAATAAAGTAACCTGGACGTTTCCTTGAATCGATGGTAGATTTCCACCAACACTCGGTCTGGCCACATCAATGACTCGTGCGGCACGGTGGCGCAGCGGTAGAGTTGCTGCCTCACAGCGCCAGAGACCCGGGTTCAATCCCCACCATGGGTGCTGTCTGAACGGAGTTTGCACGTTCTCCCCGTGACCTGCGTGGGCTTTGTCCAGGATCTTCGGTTTCATCCCACACTCCAAAGACGTTCAGGTTTGTAGGCTAATTGGCTTCGGTAAAATTGTAAATTGTCCCTAGTGTGTGTAGGATAGTGTTAGTGACAACCAGTCTGAAGAAGAGCCTCGACCCAAAACGTCCCCCATTCCATATCTCCAGCGATGCTGCCTGGATCCGCTGAGTTACTCCAGCAATTTGTGTCCTATTTTCGTGCTGTATTTTCTACATAAATCCATGTAAACATTGTGTTAGCATTAGTGGCGCAGCGGTAGAGTTGCTGCCTTACAGCGCTTGCAGCGCCAGAGACCCGGGTTCGATCCCGACCACGGGTGCTGTCTGTACGGAGTTTGCACGTTCTCCCCGTGACCTGCGTGGGTTTTCTCCAGGATCTCTGGTTTCCTCCCGCACTCCAAAGACGTACAGGTTTGTAGGCTAATTGGCTTCGGTAAAATTGTAACTTGTCCCTAGTGTGTGTGTAGGATAGTGTTAATGTGCGGGGATCGCTGGTCGGCGCGGACTCAGTGGGCCGAAGGACCTGTTTCCGTCTGTACCTCTAAACTAAACTAAACATCTAACGATGCTTATGATCCATTGTTTCCTGTTGTTGGCAGAGGGAGAGGTGTTTCTGAGTGTAATTACCCTGCAAGTGTTTCTACGTTTATACATAATCATCTGCCATGTAAAGAGAGTTTCACTGTCCATTTGATTACCATAATCCTCAGCATTACTACCCCAATTTGTTTAGTTTAGTTTAGTTTCGAGAAACAGCGCGGAAACAGGCCCTTCGGCCCACCGAGTCCGTGCCGACCCTGCACATTAACACTATCCCACACACACTAGGAATAATTTACACATACACCATCCAATTAACCTACAAACCTATACGTCTTTCTTACCCCCTCTACCTCATTAACTTAGTGTAGTTTAGAGGTGTAACGCGGAAACAGGCCCTTCGGACAACCGATCCCCGCACATTAACACACACTAGGGGTAATTTTACATTTATACCAAGCCAATTAACCTACAAACCTTTTAACCTTCAGTCAGAGAGTTGTAAATCTGTGGAATTCACAGCCACAGAAGGCAGTGGAGGCCAATTCTCTGAAAGCATTCAAGAGAGAACTAGATAGAGCTCCTAAGGATAGCGGAGTCAGCGGGTACGGGGAGAAGGCAGGAACGGGGTACTGATTGAGAATGATCAGCCATGATCACATTGAATGGTGATGCTGGCTCGAAGGGCCAAATGGCCTCCTCCTGCACCTATTGTCTATTGTCTATTGTCTAAACCTGTACATCTTTGGAGTGTGGGAGGAAACTGAAGATCTCAGGGAAAACCCACACAGGTCACGGGGAGAACGTACAAACTCTTTACAGACAGAGGCCGTAGTCAGGATTGAACCCGGGTCTCCGGTGCTGCAAGTGCTGTAAGGCAGCAACTCTACCGCTGTGCCACCGTGCCGCTTAATGCTAACACAATGCGAACATGGATTTAAGTAGAAAATACAGCACAAAATAGGTCACAAAATGCTGGAGTAACTCAGCGGGTCCAGGCAGCATCGCTGGAGATAAGGGAATGGGTGACGTTTTGGGTCGAGACACTTCTTCAGACTGGTTGTCAGTAGTGTATTCTTAGTCCTCTGAAGACTTATCATTAGCAGAACATCCCGCTGCTTTCTGCCTCTTTGTTATCCACACATATAACGCTAGCAGCCATTAGAAATCAGCATTATGCTTCAATTAAACCAACTAACGTGCATGTGTGGATCCAAAGTATTCTTCAAAGAACAGTTAAAAAAATAAATATATTTTTTAAAATAGGTGCAGGAGGAGGCCATTCGTCCCTTCGAGCCAGCACCGCCATTCAATGTGATCATGGCTGATCATTCTCAATCAGTACCCCGTTCCTGCCTTCTCCCCATACCCCCTGACTCCGCTATCCTTAAGAGCTCTAGCTAGGTCTCTCTTGAAAGCATTCAGAGAATTGGCCCCTTATTCTTAAACTGTGACCCTAATTGCCAATAAAATGTTGTATTAGTTCGGGATGTCCGCATTCAAAGAAATCATGAACAGATGAATTACTAAACCAAAGGCCTCTCTCTACTGCCTAGATGCAGGAAAAATGTTCCCCATGTTGGGGGAGTCCAGAACCAGGGGGGTCACAGTTTAAGAATAAGGGGTAGGCCATTTAGGACTGAGATGAGGAAAAACTTCTTCACCAAGAGAGTTGTGAATCTGTGGAATTCTCTGCCACAGAAGGCAGTGGAGGCCAATTCACTGGATGTTTTCAAGAGAGAGTTAGATACAGCTCTTCAGGCTAACGGAATCAAGGGATATGGGGAAAAAGCAGGAATGGGGTACTGATTTTGGATGATCAGCCAGGATCATATTGAATGGCGGTGCTGGCTCAAAGGGCTATATGGCCTACTCCTGCACCTATTTTCTATGTTTCGATGTTTCTACTCTTTCTTGTAGATACAATAGACAATAGGTGCAGGAGTAGGCCATTCGGCCCTTCGAGCCAGCCACCATTCAATGTGATCATGGCTGATCATTCTCAATCAGTACCCCGTTCCTGCCTTCTCCCCATACCCCCTGACTCCGCTATCCTTAAGAGCTCCATCTAGCTCTCTTGAATGCATTCAGAGAATTGGCCTCCACTGCCTTCTGAGGCAGAGAATTCCACAGATTCACAACTCTCTGACTGAAAAAGTTTTTCCTCATCTCAGTTCTAAATGGCCTACCCCTTATTCTTAAACTGTGGCCCCTTGTTCTGGACTCCCCCAACATTGGGAACATGTTTCCTGCCTCTAACGTGTCCAACCCCTTAATAATCTTATACGTTTCGATAAGACCTCCTCTCATCCTTCTAAATTCCAGTGTGATATCCTCACCAATATTTATACCTCACCTATGAAAAAAAATGATGACATGGTCATTACTTGTGGGCAGTCACAGTAGGTGATCCATTTCCACAACTAACTGCGGTAGAATTTCACTGCAGAGTGTTAATACTTTGAATGCATCACAGATTGGTTTAGCAACAGCTCCATCCAAGACCGCAAGAAATTGCAGCCAATTGTGGACGCAGCCCAGACCATCACACACACACCAACCTCCCTTCCATTGGCTCCACCTACACCTCACGCTGCCTCGGCAAGGCCAGCAGCCCAGACCATCACACAAACCATCCTCCCTTCCATTGGCTCCACCTACACCTCACGCTGCCTCGGCAAGGCCAGCAGCATAATCAAGGACCAGTCACACCTTGGCCACTCCCTCTTCTCCCCTCTCCCATCGGGCAAAAGGTGCAGAAGTGTGAAAACGCACACCTCCAGATTCAGGGGCAGTTTCTTCCCAGCTGTTATCAGGCAACTGAACCATCCTACCACAACCAGAGAGCAGTGCTGAACTACTATCCACCTCTTTGGTGACCCTCGGGCTGTCCTTGCTTGGACTTTGCTGGCTTTACCTCGCACTAAAAGTTATTCCCTTTATCACGTATCTGTACACTGTAATTGGGTTGATTGTCATCATGTATTGTCTTTCCGCTGATTGGAAAGCACGCAACAAAAAGCTTTTTCACTGTACCTCAGTACACGTGACAGTAACCTAAACCCAAACTGAAGGGGCGGAATTAAAAGCTGGAGCACCCACACTGAGAGTGTGGCAACCAAAGATAATAGAGCAGAGCAAGATAGACCACTCGGCCCTAAAAACCGTAGTACGTCTTGGCGCCATTTTAGTAGGCAGAAACTTGCAGAAACATTTAAAAAGAAAAATAACAAAAATCTGTGAATTGATAGATGAGATATATTCTGCATTTTCATGGTATCATCACACATACTGTTCCCCCACAACATTGACTACACTGCGAGAGGCAGAGCGAACGGCGGGTTTTGCTTACTAAAATGGCGGATGTTATGCTCCTTTGCGTACTACACATCAGTGTATGCAATTTCAACGGAGTGGTTCATCTTGTATCTTTGGCCGGAGGCCGGAATCGAACCCTGGTCCCTGGCACTGCAGGGAATGAGCACTGATGGCTCGCAGTCGTGCTGCACCTTTGCATTCGTTCGCAGAGGACAAAGGATTAAAGAGTAAATAGAATGGACTTATCACAGGTGCTCAGAACGATGCAATATAAATCTGACAACTCTTCTAAGGTTCTGTTCAGACATCTCTACAACCTAGTGGTATGAATATTGATGTCTCTAACTTTGAGTAACCCTTGGTTTCCCTCTCTCTCTCCATCCCTCCCCAAACCAAGGTCTTGTACAGTCCTCCTGATTAAATATTACTGATTGAATGCCACATCGTCACCTTCCCCTCAGCTAACAATGAACCATTCTACATGTCCTTTTCATCGTCGGCTTTGATCTGTCGTTTTCACAACTTACCCTTCCATATCTCTGTGTCTCCCCCTCCCCTGACTCTCAGTCTGAAGAAGGGTCTCTACCCGAAACGTCACCCATTCCTTCTCTCCAGAGATGCTGCCCGTTCCACTGAGTTACTCCAGCATTTTGTGTCTATCTTCGGTGTAAACCAGCGTCTGCAATTCCTTCCTACACAAAATAACAGGTGGTTTCTTGAAGACAGAAATCAACCTGCACTTCAATACCTCTGGTGAAGTCACACCAATATGATATCCATTAAATAACCCTGGCCAAAAATAAGTTCTCCTCTTTGTGATTGTGGAATTTCTTTATCACAATCACGACAAAACTCACCACATCCATCCATCATGTTCCATATAATGTGAAAATTATTATGAAAAATTGTGGATAATCCATCATCTTTCCGATATTATTTAAAGAAAGAGAACAAGCCTACAAAACAGGACCCTGTAGTTTGCATCAATAAGCTTCAATTGATGTTGTAGCACCTCCTAATGTTATGTCAATTTAATAAATCACTATTAGAAATCAAAGGGATTTTCTCAATTACTTGTCAAAACATCCATTTTTGCTGCCATCTTCGCCACATCAAACAGTCCGCACGCCATGAAATATTTATTTATCTAAAACTCATCTCCTCAGACTGGAAATATTTTGTCACAGTGAAATAAACAGAGGAAGAATTACATTTATAAAAAGCATTTCAAAAGTTGTGAGAGCAGAGATTGAATAGTTTCCAGAAAAACTCTTTATCCCATGGTGTTACTCCAAGCCATAGATCCTCTGACAAGGAGAAGGGTCTTCTTGGCATCCTGCTAGGAACACACTCGTGATGGAGTTTGGGCGGCACGGTGGCGCAGCGGTAGAGTTGCTGCCTTAAAGCACCAGAGATCCATGTTCGATCCTGATTATGGGTGCTGTCTGTATGGAGTTTGTACGTTCTCCCCGTGACCTACGTGGGTTTTCTCTGAGACTTCGGCTTCTGCCCACACATCAAAGACGTACAGGGTTGTAGGTTAATTGGCTTGGTATAAATGTATCAATGTTAAATTGTCTCTAGTGTATGTAAGGTAGTATTAATGTGCTGGTCGGTGTGGACTCGGTGGGCCAGAGAGCTTGTTTCCGCGTTGTATCTCTAATCTAAACTAAAGTCAACTAAAGATCATATTCTTAATTAATTTTGGTCATAGTCCTTTCCCACAGCGCACCTGGGGGACTCAAGTGAAAACTAAAGTAATTGCTTTACAAATAAGGGTAAGTGGTACTCTAATAATTCACTGTTAGGTGAGCTAAAATAAATTGGAGGGATTGAACGGACCAAATGTTATCTATGGACATTTGGGTTCTAGGTGAGAAGCCTTTTCCCAGTCCAGACCCCATTGGGAACTGCAGACGCTGGTTTACCCCGAAGATAGACACAAAATGCTGGAGTAACTCAGCGGGTCAGGCAGCATCTCTGGAGAGAAGGAAGGGGTGATCGCTGGTCGGTGAGGACTAGGTGGGCTGAAGGGCAGGTTTCTGCACTGTATCTTTAAAGTGTGTATCTAGATCATTTTACGATATATGTTCCTTCCTTGGTAAACTCCAGACTTTACAACCGATTGACTGGCAGTGAATCAAAGCCACTTTTGTGACGCAGGTAACGAGACAGCTGGTGTCTCAATAGACAATCTGAAGAAGCATCTCGACCCAAAACGTCACCCATTCCTTCTCTCCCGAGATGCTGCCTGACCTGCTGAGTTACTCCAGCATTTTGTGAATAAATACCTTCGATTTGTACCAGCATCTGCAGTTATTTTCTTACAGACAATAGATGTGGGAGTAAGTCCTTCGGCCCTTCGAGCCAGCACCACCATTCAATGTGATCATGGCTGATCATTCTCAATCAGTACCCCGTTCCTGCCTTCTCCCCATACCCCCTGACTCAACTATCCTTAAGAACTCTATCTAGCTCTCTCTTGAATGCATTCAGAGAATCGGCCTCCACTGCCTTCTGAGGCAGAGAATTGCACAGATTCACAACTCTCTGACTGAAAAAGTTTTTCCTCATCTCCATTCTAAATGGCCTACCCCTTATTCTTAAACTGTGGCCCCTGGTTATGGCAGCAATGTTTGCTACAACACAACCTGCAGCCATTTAACAAGGTCCTATAATGACTGAGTTGTAGCCTTTTGGACAAAAGCAGGTTCTCCAGTAATTGACTGCTAAATCATCGCCCCCAAAAATATCGATACCAGGGCAATCCCTGCTCCCAGCTTTGCCGGCTGTCAATTTTTTTGTTTCCTCAATATTTCCGGCAAACAGAAACACTTAAAATTGTAACAGTGGAAGAATAAAATTGGTTAAAATAATTAAATAGCAAGAAACTGAACCAAAATAATTATGAAAAGATGCTATCATCTCTTTGAATCTCTTCTCCTAATCGAAAGTTGTTCACTGAACTCAATGGGATTGCAAACCCAGTTCTTAATTAAATGAAAGATCTGATTGTAATCATGTATTGTCTTTCTGCTGACTAGTTAGCACGCAACAAATCTTTTCACGGTACTATGGTGCACGTGATAATAAACGGAATGATATGAAACTAAACTAGACTATAGGAAAAAAACTGCAGATGCTGGTTTAAATCGAAGTTAGACACAGAATGCTGGAGTAATTCAGCAGGTTAGACAGCATCTCGGGAGAGAAGGAATGGGTGACGTTTCGGGTCGAGACCCTCAAATTGAAGGTAGACACAAAATGCTGGAGTAACTCAGCGGGTCAGGCAGCATCTCCGGAGAGAAGGAATGGGTGACGTTTCGGGTCGAGACCCTGAACGTCACCCATTCCTTCTCTCCTGAGATGCTGCCTGACCCGCTGAGTTACTCCAGCATTTTATGTCTACCTAAAACTAAACTATGTTTAGGAACTGCAGATGCTGGTTTACACTGAAGGTGGACACAAAATGCTGGAGTAACTCAGCGGGACAGGCAGCATCTCTGGAGAGAAGGAATGAGTGACGTTTCAGGACGTGACCCTTCTTCAGACTTGAGTCAGGAGGACAGGGAAGAGTCTCGACCCGAAACGTCACCCATTCTAGACAATAGACAATAGGTGCAGGAATAGGCCATTCGGCCCTTCGAGCCAGCACCGCCATTCAATGTGATCATGGCTGATCATTCTCAATCAGTACCCCGTTCCTGCCTTCTCCCCATACCCCCTGACTCCGCTATCCTTAAGAGCTCCATCTCGCTCTCTCTTGAATGCATTCAGAGAATTGTCCTCCACTGCCTTCTGAGGCAGAGAATTCCACAAATTCACAACTCTCTGACTGAAAATGTTTTTCCACATCTCAGTTCTAAATGGCCTACCCCTTATTCTTAAACTGTGGCCCCTTGTTCTGGACTCCCCCAACATTGGAAACATGTTTCCTGCCTCTAACATGTCCAACCCCTTAATAATCTTATACTTTTCGATAAGATCTCCTCTCATCCTTCTAAATTCCAGTGTGATATCCTCACCAATATTTATACCTCTCTTGATTCTAAACTAAAATTCTAGAAATTAAACTGATGGGGCTATTCTCCGGTGTAAAGACGTTGAATGGGCCGTTAGGGAGCAGCAACTATTCCTAACGGAAGCACGTGCAAAATCCAGGCTATTGTGGAAGTGTGCGGGACATTTTCGGCAGCCAAGATTTTTTGTTTGCCCTCAAGTCACTGAAGCTCAATTGGTACATCTTCCATGGGAGCTCCTGTGGAGGCAGTATTTGGTCTTTCTCAACTGTTGTGGCCCCCTTTTGATTTTGCCTAGCTGTGCACTGCAGGCAGCTTATCACCACTGCTGTAAATGATCTGATGAGCGTGGGTGGCCCACTTAATTAATGCTCCCGCAGCTCAGACTGTGACCTTTATCTTGCCTGTGCTAATCGTACATGACAAACCTTGGATGAATGCTGCCGGTTATTGACCTGCCTTTCTACAAATCCTTCGATGAACTGGGGCGGAGCAGCGGTTAAACCACCAAAGGGCGGCACGGTGGCGCAGCGGTAGAGTTGCTGCCTTGCAGCGTTTGCAGCGCCAGAGACCCAGGTTCGATCCTGAGGACATCTCTTTTTTAATTTTTAATCAAAAATATTTATTCAAATATTAAAATATCATATCATATCATATATATACAGCCGGAAACAGGCCTTTTCGGCCCTCCAAGTCCGTGCCGCCCAGCGATCCCCGTACATTAACACTATCCTACACCCACTAGGGACAATTTTTACATTTACCCAGCCAATTAACCTACATACCTGTACGTCTTTGGAGTGTGGGAGGAAACCGAAGATCTCGGCGAAAACCCACGCAGGTCACGGGGAGAACGTACAAACTCCTTACAGTGCAGCACCCGTAGTCAGGATCGAACCTGAGTCTCCGGCGCTGCATTCGCTGTAAAGCAGCAACTCTACCGCTGCGCTACCGTGCTATATAATATATATTATATATATAAATAATATATACAATACAATAAAACCAAAACAGAACCCACCACCGGAATACTATACAAACAAATATACCAATTGAAACTATTATACAACTATATTACAATCCCCATCCAGGATACATCCAATCCCCGCGGTGACCAGCGGTCCCGGAGATCCCCCAGGGTGCCCGTGGACAGCGCGTGGCCCCTCTCCAACACCACCCGGGTGCGGATGTAACCCCGGAAAAGGGGTAGGCAGCCGGCTCGGGCAGAGCCCTCTTCCGCCTGGCGCCGTGAGTCGCGGATGGCCAGCCAGGCCAGGCCCAGGAGCAACCCAACCAGGACATCTTCGGCTCCCCCACCCTCTCCCCTACGCACAGGGTGTCCAACGATGAGGACGGTGGGTGAAAAATGCAGCCAAAAAGCAAGGAGCAGCCCCTTTAGATATTGGAACAGGGGCTGCAATCTCACACACTCCATGTACACGTGGTACACAGACTCACACACTCCATGTACACGTGGTACACAGGCTCACACACTCCATGTACACGTGGTACACAGGCTCACACACTCCATGTACACGTGGTACACAGGCTCACACACTCCATGTACACGTGGTACACAGGCTCACACACTCCATGTACACGTGGTACACAGGCTCACACACTCCATGTACACGTGGTACACAGACTTCCAGCCCGCAGCAGTGGCAGGCGGCTGGCGAGTCTGTGAACCGCGCGAGGAACAGGTTGCAGGGGACTCCTCGGTGCAATATCTTCCACCCCAGGTCCCCGATGGAGAGGGGCAGAATCCCTGCGTAGAGGGACCCCCACCGTCCCCACTCGCGACCGGAAGGCAACACCGACCGCCATTTAGTGTCCGGACGGTGGACCAGGGCGAGGAAGTGCAGGGTGTGGAGGAGGAGCCCCGTACAGGACACGCCTCCCTGCGTCTCGGAGGGAGATGAAGGGTGTCGAGGAAATGCGGCTCATGTTACCCGAGTACATCTCTGGAGGGAAGGAATGTGTGATCGCTGGTCGACGCAGACTCGGTGGGCTGAAGGGCAGGTTTCTGTACTCTCTGTGCGGAGTTTGTACGTTCTCCCCGTGGGTTTTCTCCGAGATCTTCAGTTCACTCCCACACTCCAAAGATGTACAGGTTTGTCCGTTAATTGGCTTGGTGTAAAAAAATAACTGCAGATGCTGGTACAAATCGAAGGTATTTATTTCACAAAGTGCTGGAGTAACTCAGCAGGTCAGGCAGCATCTCAGGAGAGAAGGAATGGGTGACGTTTCGGGTCGAGACCCTTCTTCAGACTTGGCTTGGTGTAAAGGTAAATAGACCCTAGTGTGTGTAGGATAGTGTTAGTGTGCGGGGATCGCTGGTCGGTGCGGACTCAGAGGGCCAAAGGGCCTGTTTCCGTGCTGTATCTCTAAACTAAAACGAAACTAAACTCAAGTGACTTGGTGTCCGCGGATTAGATTAACCCTTCGATGCCTGTACAATTCAGACCAAAGGTTAAGGGAAAAGGTTAAGGGTTGGATTAACCCTTCGATGCCTGTACAATTCAGACCAAAGGTTAAGGGAAATTAATTCTGGTTCTGCCGACGGTATCTAAAGCCGTGAATGCATCATGAATAAAATATACAGAATGAAATTTGATCAATTACAATGAAAAACTTTTATTATGCTTTTTTGTTTAGTTGCAATTTCCACAGCTAATATGTGAAATAAAGCTGAATAAATAAATGTAATAGACTTCAGAGTGAGTCACTTGTTTAATATGGATTACCTTGTGCAGTTAAACTGTGAGGTAGCACTCTTTCATAGAAACATAGAAAATAGGTGCAGGAGTAGGCCATTCGGCCCTTCGAGCCTGCACCGCCATTCAATATGATCATGGCTGATCATCCAGCTCAGTAACCTGTACCTGCCTTCTCTCCTTACCCCCTGATCCCCTTAGCCACAAGGGCCACATCTAACTCCCTCTTAAATATAGCCAATGAACTGGCCTCAACTACCTTCTGTGGCAGAGAATTCCACAGACTCACCACTCTGTGTGAAGAAATGTTTTCTCATCTCGGTCCTAAAAGACTTCCCCCTTATCCTTAAGCTGTGACCCCTGGCTCTGGACTCCCCCAACATCGGGAACAACCTTCCCGCATCTAGCCTCTCCAACCCCTTAAGAATTTTATATGTTTCTATAAGATCCCCCCTCAGTCTTCTAAATTCCAGCGAGCACAAGCCTAGTCTATCCAGTCTTTCTTCATATGAAGGTCCTGCCATCCCAGGGATCAATCTGGTGAACCTTCTCAATATTGAAGTGTGTCGATTGTAATGCTAATACAGCGATCAATTTCCTGAGATGGGATAGTGCGTTATTGAAACAACATTGGCTTCTCAACACAAAGAGAATTAATTAAACCCTTTCAGCCATGGCAAAACAGGGATAACGGTATTAATCTTGTACACAATCTTTTCTTAAAATTGTTGATCACAAGCTGTTTTCAAGTCCAAAATATATAAATAGGAAACGTGTAGATGGAATTTATTCACAAAATGCTGGAGTAACTCAGCAGGTCAGGCAGCATCTCGGGAGAGAAGGAATGGGTGACGTTTTGGGTCGAGACCCTTCTTCAGTCTGAAGAAGGGTCTCGACCCGAAACGTCACCCATTCCTTCTCTCCCGAGATGCTGCCTGACCTGCTGAGTTACTCCAGCATTTTGTGAATAAATACCTTCGATTTGTACCAGCATCTGCAGTTATCTTCTTATACCACAAGGTGTAGATGGATGTGGGCCAAACGTGGGCAGGTGGGACTCGTGTAGATGGGGTAACCTAGTTGGCTTGGGCAAGTTGGAATGAAGGGTTCAGGAAGGAACGTCAGATGCTGGTGTCTCCCAAAGATAGACACAAAATGCTGGCGTAACTCAGCGGGACAGGCAGCATTTTTGGAGGAAAGGAATAGTGGACGTTTTGGGTCAGAACCCTTCTTCAGACTACAGTGTCTATCTGTGGATTGAAGGTCATAAGATCATAAGGGATAGGAACAGAATTAGGCCATTCAGCCCATCACGCCTACTCCGCCATTCAATCAAGGCCCTCCTAACCCCATTTTCCTGCCTTCTCCCCATAACCCTTGACACCCGTTCTTATCAAGAACCTATCTATCTGCCTTAAAAATATCCACTGATTGGCCTCCACAGCCTTCTGTGGCAAAGAATTCCACAGATTCACCACCCTCTGACTAAAGAAATTTCTCCGCATCTCCTTCCTAAAAGAACGTCCTTTAATTCTGAGGCTGTGACCTCTGGTCCTAGACTCTCCCACTAGTGGAAACATCCTCTCCACATCCATTCTATCCAGGCCTTTCACTATTCTGTACGTTTCAATGAGGTCCCCCCTCATTCTTCTAAATTCCAGCGAGTACAGACCCAGTGCTGACAAAGGGCCTGTTTCCACGTTGTAAGGTGTTTTTCTTAATTTCTTATTATTTTATTGGGATGTGGGCATTGTTGATAATTATTCTTCATGTCTAATTGACCCAGGAGGGTGAACCGTGTTTATGCCTCCACCGCCTTCAAGGCCCCATGGGACACAAAGATGGCCGGGCGGGGCGTGGCGAGGAGAGGGGAGGGACGTCAGTTCGCGGGAACTTATCCAGTACATCGGGCGTAGGGGTGCCAACTATAGCACTCCCAAATATGGGAGAAGGTGACGTCACCCCCCCCGCGCCCCATGTGACCTCACCCAGCCAGCGACCGTCTGGGCCGGGAGGCGGGTTGCTATGCAACCTCCGTTAGGTGGCGACCGGGCCTCTGAGCCTACACTGTTCCGACCTCTAGAAGGTAGGCACAGTTTTTAACCAGCATCTGCAGTTTTTTTTCCTACCTACGACATTGCCCCCCGGGCCTAATACGGGACAAGGGCAGTCCCGTCCGGGACAAGCCAATTTAGCCCAAAATACGGGATGTCCCGGCTAATACGGGACAGTTGGCAACCGTAATCGAGTGTGCAGGTCGACCGGACTTTGGACTTTGAATAATGGCGCCAAAACATGGCAGTGTCCACATGTGTAAGATATGCAAAATTAATTTCACTGTACAGTTACAGATGTGACAACTAAAACTCTATTGACAATAGACAATAGGTGCAGGAGTAGGCCATTCGGCCCTTCGAGCCAGCACCGCCATTCAATGTGATCATGACTGATCATTTTCAATCAGTACCCTGTTCCTGCCCTCTCCCCATACCCCCTGACTCCATCCCCATGACAATTGACTATTGAACTGAGGAGAAAGTTTAGAAATAACTACATTATGGAGTTACATACTGTAGCTGCTAGACTGGGTAAAGGTAACAAATTTCATGCCCTTACATGTTTTATTGCACAAGTTTCATGGTATATTTTAGTTTAGTTTAGTTTAGAAATACAGCGCAGAAACAGGCCCTTCGGCCCACCGAGTCCGCGCTGACCAGCGATCCCCGCACACTAACACTATCCTACACACACTAGAGATAATTTACACATACACCAAGACAATTAACCTACAAACCTGTACGTCTTTGGAGTGCGGGAGGAAACCGTAGATCTCGGAGAAAACCCATGCGGGTCACGATGAGAATGTGCAAACTCCGTACAGACGGCATCCGTAATTGGGATGGAACCCAGGTCTCCGGCGCTGCACGTGCTGTAAGGCAGCAACTCTACCGCTGCGCACCCACCTTGGTGATTAAAAAACAATATCTAAAATTCAGTTCATTACAAGAATCTGAATGACTCCACCTGCTAAATGAACAGAAAAGGAAAATAGGATAGTGTGAAAATTGGCACAGAAAATGATATTTATAATTATCCAAGAAACATACTGAAGTAAAATCATAACCTTTATTCCCATCCTGCGTGGCTACAGTGCAGTGGTATTTTCTCTGCAATCTTCAAGGCAACCTTTAATTAATTATAGGGGGAAAAAAACTGCAGATGCTGGTTTAAATCGAAGGTAGACACAAAATGCTGGAGTAACTCAGCGGGTCAAGCAGCATCTCTGGAGAGAAGGAATGGGTGACGTTTCGGGTCGAGATCCCTCTTCAGACTGATTAATTACGGTCAACAGGGTGAACCCATTCTCCTGCTGAAGTTAAACCTGTTAGAAAGTTGAAAGAAACATTCTGACCTATTGTAACCAATTCCCCGGTATTTTTTAATTGTCACGGAAGAAAACAAAACCCACTTCTCCGCTTGGTAATGTAAAAATAAATCTCTCTTTCTGGGTAATTTTACACACATTCACAACGGATTTTCATCACTTGTGAATCTCCCCGTTAATTAAGAAGGAAACTGAGGACCATGGGAGTGTGAGAACATCGATGGGTTGCAAGGTAATGAAATCTACTTCTTCTCTCGCGTCCATCGTCCATGTTCCAAATGTTACATCGCTGTCATTGTCCGTCTTGAAGCTTCCGGCGACAATCAATGGGAGCCATCACTTGTACAGTAGACGATGGTGGCAGCAGAATTAGCTCAGGACACTTCCAGTTTCCAGCCCCACCATGTGGACACTTCTGCTACAGGGCCAGGTAATGAAATATGCAACCATTTATGTCAAGGCACACAATTTTCCCCAGTATGTTAAGGACAATTCAGATCTGTCTCTCACTGTTTAATTTACTTTACAGTTTACTCATTTTACAAGAACGATCCCAGGAATTAGTGTTTTTTTTTTAGAGATACAGCGTGGAAACAGGCCCTTCGGCCCACCGAGTCCGTGCCGCCCAGCGATCCCCGCACATTAACACTATCCTACACACCCACTAGGGATAATTTACACTTTATAGTGGTAGTGAAACACAGTCAGTCACATTAAAATACAATTCCGATTCTATTAATCAGACAGGGAGAACATAAGAGATAAGTTACTTTAATGTACTTGCTTAGTATTGTCATTATTGTCATTATCATATAAAATCAGCTCATCAGAAATATATAAAGATTTGCATTTTATCAGGTATGTTGTTTAGTGTAGTTTAGTTTAGAGATACAGCACGGAAACAGGCCCTTCGGCCCACCGAGTCCGTGCCGCCCAGCGATCCCCGCACATTAACACTATCCTACACACACTAGGGACAATTTTTACATTTACCCAGTCAATTAACCTACATACCTGTACGTCTTTGGAGTGTGGGAGGAAACCGAAGTTCTCGGAGAAAACCCACGCAGGTCACGGGGAGAACGTACAAACTCCGTACAGACGGCGCCCGTAGTCAGGATCGAACCTGAGTCTCCGGCGTTGCATTCGCTGTAAGGCAGCAACTCTACCGCTGCGCCACCGTGCCGCCTCTGTAAGTTAGCACATGGTGAGCGTTTGTCGGCACTGGGCCTGTACTCGCGGGAGTTTAGAAGGTTGAGGGGGGACCTCATTGAAACTTACAGAATAGTGAAAGGCCTGGATAGAGTGGATGTGGAGAGGATGTTTCCACTGGTGGGAGAGTCTAGGACCAGAGGGCACAGCCTCAGAATTAAAGGGCGCTCTTTTGGAAAGGAGGTGAGGAGGAACTTCTTTCATCCGAGGGTAGTTAATCTGTGGAACTTATTGCCACAGAGGGCTGTGGAGGCCAAGTCAGTGGATATTTTTAAGGCAGAGATAGGCAAATTCTTGATTAGAACGGGTGTCGAGGGTTAAGGGGAGAAGGCAGGAAAATGGGATATGGAGGCAGAGATCAGCCATGATTGAATGGCGGAATGGACTCGATGGGCCGAATGGCCTAATTCTACTCCTGTGACTGGTGAACTGTTGGCCGCTTAACCTGATTGATCAAAAGTGGCATTGTATTTCGTTTAGTCAGTGAGAAGACCCCTTCTGTCGGGCTGCTGAGAGGCCGAGGCTGGAGACCCATGAGCTGACGGAGTCCGCAGCCAATGGCCCCTGGGTCTGTGGCGCCCGCTGCTGGGGCCCGGGTCCATGGGACCATGGAGGGGGTGGAGTGGACCCGGCGGCAATAGTGGACAGGTCGGTGCGGAGTTTGTACGTTCTCCCCGTGACCTGCGTGGGTTTACTCCGAGATCTTCGGTTTCCTCCCACACTCCAAAGACGTACAGGTTTGTAGTTTAATTGGCTTGGTGTATGTGTAGATTGTCAATAGACAATAGGTGCAGAAGGAGGCCATTTGGCCCTTCGAGCCAGCACCACCATTCAATGTGATCATGGCTGATCATTCTCAATCAGTACCCCGTTCCTGCCTTCTCCCCATACCCCCTGACTCCGCTATCCTTAAGAGCTCTATCCAGCTCTCTCTTGAATGCATTCAGAGAATTGGCCTCCACTGCCTTCTGAGGCAGAGAATTCCACAGATTCACAACTCTCTGACTGAAAAAGTTTTTCCTCATCTCAGTTCTAAATGGCCTACCCCTTATTCTTAAACTGTGGCCCCTTGTTCTAACATGTCCCCAGTGTGTGTAGGGTTGTGTTAATGTGTGGGGATCGCTGATCGGTGCGGACTCAGTGGGCCGAAGGGCCTGTTTCCGCGATGTGTCTCTAAACTAAACTAAACTAAATTATGATGGTCTGCGTTACTCAATGTATTATATGTTTATTTGCCGTGGCATGTTAAATGTTGTGGTAAAGCTGCAGCAAGTGGGAAGTTCATCGTTCCAGTTCTGGTGGATATGACAATTAAACTCTCTGGATTTCTCTTCGTTGTGTTTGGACGTTAGAAAATATCCATTGGTGGTGTCAGAATGCAATAATTGGCAATTTCGAAAGTGTCACCAGCTCAATTTCGTTGAAGTGCTGTGAAAGGTACATAATTGTTTCGACAATAGAAATTCTTGTTCGAGGTTGTTCTTCATTAGATAAGTACTAATTGCAATGTTCTTGCGATCAGCTGAACAACTCAGGCAAGCTGTGTGGTGAGGCTGGGTTGCACTGTGTCTGGTGAGCTAAAGCACAACTGGACACCGACAATGCTGGAGTAACTCAGCGGGTCAGGCAGCATCGCTGGAGAAAAGGAATGGGTGACGTTTCGGGTCGACAGTCTGCAGAGAAGGGATGGTCTGAAGAAGGGTCTCGACCCGAAACGTCACCCATTCCTTCTCCCTAAACATGCTGCCTGTCCCGCTGAATTACTCCAACATTTTGTATCTATCTTCGGTGTAAAACAGCGTCTGAAACTCAATATTTCTCCTGATATTCACGCTTGCAGAAGCCTGTTAAACATAGAAAATAAGTGCAGGAGTAGGCCATTCGGCCCTTTGAGCCAGCACCGCCATTCAATATGATCATGGCTGATCATCTAAAATCAGTATCCCGTTCCTGCTTTTTCCCCATATCCCTTGATTCCGTGACCTGCGTGGGTTTTCCCTGAGATCTTCAGCTTCCTCCCACACTCCAAAGGCGTACAGGTTTAGACAATAGACAATAGGTGCAGGAGTAGGCCATTCAGCCCTTTGAGCCAGCACCGCCATTCAATATGATCCTGGCTGATCATCTAAAATCAATACCCCATTCCTGCTTTCTCCCCATATCCCTTGATTCCGTTAGCCCTAAGAGATATATCTAACTCTCTCTTGAAAACATCCAGTGAATTGGCCTCCACTGCCTTCTGTGGCAGAGAATTCCACAGATTCACAACTCTCTTGGTGAAAATGTTTTTCCTCATCTCAGTCCTAAATGGCCTGCCCCTTATCCTTAAACTGTGACCCCTGGTTCTGGACTCCCCCAACATGGGGAACATTTTTCCTGCATCTAGCCTGTCCAATCCCTGTTTTGGCTGGGATTGGACAGATGCACTGTAGATATCATGTTATTTGGGTGATGACGTGTTACTTTGGTGAATAGTTGCAAAGGAGCAAAGAGGTCCTTCTGCAGTTGTACAGGGCCCTAGTGAGACCGCACCTGGAGTACTGTGTGCAGTTTTGGTCTCCAAATTTGAGGAAGGATATTCTTGCTATTGAGGGCGTGCAGCGTAGGTTTACTAGGTTAATTCCCGGAATGGCGGGACTGTCATATGTTGAAAGACTGGAACGTCTAGGCTTGTATACACTGGAATTTAGAAGGATGAGAGGGGATCTTATCGAAACGTATAAGATTATTAAGGAGTTGGACACGTTAGAGGCAGGAAACATGTTCCCAATGTTGGGGGAGTCCAGAACCAGGGGCCACAGTTTAAGAATAAGGGGTAGGCCATTTAGAACGGAGATGAGGAAAAACTTTTTCAGTCAGAGAGTTGTAAATCTGTGGAATTCTCTGCCTCAGAAGGCAGTGGAGGCCAATTCTCTGAATACATTCAAGAGAGAGCTAGATAGAGCTCTTAAGGATAGCGGAGTCAGGGGGTATGGGGAGAAGGCAGGAACGGGGTACTGATTGAGAATGATCAGCCATGATCACATTGAATGGCGGTGCTGGCTCGAAGGGCCGAATGGCCTCCTCCTGCACCTATTGTCTATTGAAATTGTCACATTGCGGGGAGCAAGAAGAAATGCTTGTCTCTGCCATCAGCAGATATTTCCGAAGTTCCTTTCCCCGATTGCAGCCTGCTTGAAAAGTTCACCGCTGACATTAAACTCTCCATGATACCTTCTGAAGGGAACAGCATTAAAATTTTGCTTCACCGTAGTCATGCATTCCTGCTGAAAGTTCTGGTTTAATGACTAAACTAGTGATGCAGAGTGTAGAAACGAAGAACTGCTGGTTAATACATTAAAGGACACAAAGCGCTTCTGAAGATGGGTCTCGACCCGAAACATCGCCTATCCATGTTCTTCAGAGTTGCTACCTGACCCGCTGGGTTACTCCAGCACTCTGTGAAACGTCACCTATCCATGTTCTCCACAGATGCTGCCTGACCCGCTGAGTAACGCCAGCACTTTGTATCCTTTAGCAAACATAGAAAATAGGTGCAGGAGTAGGCCATTCGGCCCTTCGAGCCTGCACCGCCATTCAATATGATCATGGCTGATCATCCAACTCAGTATCCCGTACCTGCCTTCTCTCCATATCCCCTGATCCCTTTAGCCACAAGGGCCACATCTAACTCCCTCTTAAATATAGCCAATGAACTGGCCTCAACTACCTTCTGTGGCAGAGAATTCCACAGATTCACCACTCTCTGGGTGAAAAAAAAAGTTCTCATCTCGGTCCTAAAAGACTTCCCCCTTATCCTTAAACTGTGACCCCTTGTTCTGGACTTCCCCAACATCGGGAACATTAGCAATGTAGAGTATCGGCGCGGACTCAGTGAACTGAAGGACCTGTTTCTCTGCTGTGCTTCTATACTAAACTAAACTAGAATTGTAACATTAATATGATGATGTCTTTACTGCACTTATATAGAGTGTGGGTGAGACCACACCTGAAGCATTGTTCCACTGGGGGTTTTACCTACTTGCAGGGCACATATCAAAGAGGTGTTAGACTCGTCCCATGGGAGGTAGGTTTATTGCGTGAGGATAGATTGAATAGACGAGGGAGTTTTCTTCAAAGTTCAGCAAGACGAGAGAAGACCTCAGCAAATCTTACAAAATTCTCACATGGTTCACACTTGCTCCAAAGACGTAAAGATCTTCAGGTTTATTGGCTACGGTAAAAAAATAAATGGTAAATTGCCCCTAGGATAGCACTAGTCTACGGGGTAAAACAAAATGCTGGAGTAACTCAACAGGTCACCCATTCCCTCTCTCCTAGAAGCTGCCTGACCTGCTGAGTTACTCCAGCATTTTGTGATACCTTCGGTTTGTACCAACATCTGCAGTTATTTTCCTACACTGGTCTATGGGGTGATCGCTGGTCGGCACGGACTCGGTGGGCCAAAGGGCCTGTATAGCTAAGGTCTAACGGCTAAATCATGTTTGGACATTGTGGGCCGAAGGGCCTTTTCCTGTGCTATACTGTTCTATGTTCCATATTCAGTCTATCACTGTTGCTTTTTCTTATTAGCCTTAAGATATTTTATCTGCTGTGTGACTTAACTTTCTTCAAAACGAAGTCATAAAAATCAACTTCTTCACAAATATTGATTGCACGCTTTAAGTTATTAAAATGAAGCTTAGGCTAAGGTAATATTTACGTTAATCAGGTAAATTCAATTTACAACTTTTCTTCTGCCTCGAGTGTCTTATAATAATGGTACTAAATATACAAATAGGCAGGACTCAGCCAAAGTAAATTGATTTAAAATTAAGTCTTTTGAAATGAAAAGTAAATACCATTTTGTATGCAGGAAGATGAAAAAGAGGTCTAGCAGTAGACAGATAATCCATGTGTAGGAAGGGACTGCAGGTAGACACAAAGTGCTGGAGTAACTCAGCGGGTCAGGCAGCATGTGTGGGGAGGAGGAATGGGTGACGTTTCGGGTCGAGACCCTTCTTCAGACTGGACGAGGGAATTGAATGCAACATCTCCAAGTTTGCGGATGACACGAAGCTGGGGGGCAGTGTTAGCTGTGAGGAGGATGCTAGGAGGCTGCAACGTGACTTGGATAGGTTAGGTGAGTGGGCAAATGCATGGCAGATGCAGTATAATGTGGATAAATGTGAGGTTATCCACTTTGGTGGCAAGAACAGGAAAGCAGACTATTATCTGAATGGTGGCCGATTCGGAAAAGGGGAGATGCAACGAGACCTGGGTGTCGTGGTGCACCAGTCATTGAAAGTAGGCATGCAGGTGCAGCAGGCAGTGAAGAAAGCGAATGGTATGTTGGCATTCATAGCGAGGAGATTTGAGTATAGGAGCAGGGAGGTTCTGCTGCAGTTGTACAGGGCATTGGTGAGACCGCACCTGGAGTATTGTGTACAGTTTTGGTCTCCTAATCTGAGGAAAGACATTCTTGCCATAGAGGGAGTACAGAGAAGGTTCACCAGATCGATTCCTGGGATGGCAGGACTTTCATATGAAGAAAGACTGGATAGACTCGGCTTGTACTCGCTGGAATTTAGAAGATTGAGGGGGGATCTTATAGAAACTTACAAAATTCTTAAGTGGTTGGACAGGCTAGATGCAGGAAGATTGTTCCCGATGTTGGGGAAGTCCAGAACAAGGGGTCACAGTTTAAGGATAAGGGGGAAGTCTTTTAGGACTGAGATGAGAAAGTTTTTTTCACACAGAGAGTGGTGAATCTGTGGAATTCTCGGCCACAGAAGGTAGTTGAGGCCAGTTCATTGGCTATATTTAAGAGGGAGTTAGATGTGGCCCTTGTGGCTAAAGGGATCAGGGGGTATGGAGAGAAGGCAGGTACGGGATACTGAGTTGGATGATCAGCCATGATCATATTGAATGGCGGTGCATACAGGCTCGAAGGGCCGATTGGCCTACTCCTGCACCTATTTTCTATGTTTCTATCTTCGGTTTAAACCGGCATCTGCAGTTCCTTCCCACACAGATGCTGATTTATGCCAAAGGTAGACACAAAGTGCTGGAGTAACTCAACAGGTCAGGCAGCTTCTCTGGAGAAAAAGTGTAGGTGATGTTTCTCGTAGGAACCCTTCCTCAGACTGAAGTAAAGTTCCGACCCAAAACGTCAGCTATTCTTTTTGCTGAGTTAACTATGCTGAGTTATTCCAGCAATCTGTGTCTCTCATCGAGAGATAATCTATGTTGACATTCAGTTCAGCATTGACTAGAGAGGTACATTATTGGAGATATCAATGACATTACATCCAGACTTCCTTTCTGTGGAACAATCATTCAAAGTATTTAGTTTAGTATAGAGATACAGCGCGGAAACAGGCCCTTCGGCCCACCGAGTCCACACCGACCAGCGATCCCCGCACACTAACACTATCCTACACACACTAGGGACAATTGACACTTACACCAAGCCAACTAACCTACAAACCTGTACGTCTTTGGAATGTGGGAGGAAACCGAAGATCTCGGAGAAAACCCATGCAGACCGTACAAGTTTAGTTACAGACAGAACCCATATTCGGGATCGAACCTGGGTCTCTGGCGCTGTAAGGCAGCAACTCTACCGCTGCGCCACTGTGCCGCTCAAACTTTCCATTTTACATAGAAACATAGAAACATAGAAAATAGGTGCAGGAGTAGGCCATTCGGCCCTTCGAGCCTGCACCGCCATTCAATATGATCATGGCTGATCATTCAGCTCAGTAGCTTGTACCTGCCTTCTCTCCATACCCCCTGATCCCTTTAGCAAAAAGGGCCACATCTAACTCCCTCTTAAATATAGCCAATGAACTGGCCTCAACTACCTTCTGTGGCAGAGAATTCCACAGACTCACCACTCTGTGTGTGAAGAAATGTTTTCTCATCTCGGTCCTAAAAGACTTCCCCCTTATCCTTAAGCTGTGACCCCTGGTTCTGGACTTCCCCAACATCGGGAACAATCTTCCCGCATCTAGCCTCTCCAACCCCTTAAGAATTTTATATGTTTCTATAAGATCCCCCCTCAGTCTTCTAAATTCCAGCGAGTACAAGCCCAGTCTATCTAATCTTTCCTCATATGAAAGTCCCGCCATCCCAGGGATCAATCTGGTGAACCTTCTCTGTACTCCCTCTAAGGCAAGAACGTCTTTCCTTTTGTCTCCCACAAAATCTAAATAGTTTCTTGAAGCACTGGTGGGTTTCGTTACAATACTGCAAAATGCCAGTGGGTTAAATGGCCATTTACCAAAGCCATCGCATTGATGAATGAAGGCACTCACTGAAACACTTTCCACAGCAGGGAAACGAGAGAGAAAGAGTGGATGGTGGGGAGACGGAGAGAGAGAGAGGGAGAGGGAGAGAGAGGGAGAGAGGGAGAGAGGGAGAGAGGGAGGGAGGGAGGGAGGGAGGGAGGGAGGGAGGGAGGGAGGGAGGGAGAGAGGGAGAGAGGGAGGGAGGGAGGGAGGGAGGGAGGGAGGGAGAGAGGGAGAGAGGGAGAGAGGGAGGGAGGGAGGGAGGGAGGGAGGGAGGGAGAGAGGGAGAGAGGGAGAGAGGGAGGGAGGGAGGGAGGGAGGGAGGGAGGGAGGGAGGGAGGGAGGGAGGGAGGGAGGGAGGGAGGGAGGGAGGGAGGGAGGGAGGGAGGGAGGGAGGGAGGGAGGGAGGGAGGGAGGGAGGGAGGGAGGGAGGGAGGGAGGGAGGGAGGGAGGGAGGGAGGGAGGGAGAGAGGGAGAGAGGGAGGGAGGGAGGGAGAGAGGGAGAGAGGGAGAGAGGGAGAGGGAAGTAAGGGGAGAGAGGGGGAGAGATGGGGAGGGAGGCAGAGTGGAGAGAGAAATAGGGGAGGTAGGAAGGGAGAGAGTGAGAGGGACAGAGGGAAGGATGGAGAGGGCCGGCACGGTGGCGCAGCGGTAGAGTTGCTGTCTTTCAGCTCTTGCAGCGCCGGAGACCCGGGTTCCATCCCGACTACGGGCGCTGTCCGTACGGAGTTTGTACGTTCTCCCCGTGAACTGCGTGGGTTTTCTCCGAGATCTTCAGTTTCCTCCCACACTCCAAAGACCAACAGGCTTGTAGGTTAAGAAAATAACCAGTCTGAAAATAATCAGTCTGAAGGAGGGCCTCGACCCGAAACGTTCAGTCTGAAGAAGGGTCTCGACCCGAAACGTCACCCATTCCTTCTCTCCCGAGATGCTGCCTGACCTGCTGAGTTACTCCAGCATTTTGTGAATAAATAGGCTTGTAGGTTAATTGGCTTGGTACAAATGTAAAATGATCCCTAGTGTGTGTTAATGTGCGGGGATCGGGTTGTCTGAATGGCCTGTTTCCGCACTGCATCTCTAAACTAAACTAAATTGATGAGGTAGAGGGGGTAAGAGACTCGATGATTGTCAGACAATTAATGCAGTCTCTCCTGCCCAACAAAAGGGTGTAAAACCCACTAACAACCAACAAAACTGGGCAATACCCCTCTACGTTGTAAATGGAGCCCTGGACATTATGATACGGTACAATACGATAGAACTTTGTTTGTCCCAGGAGGGAAATTGATCTGCAAACAGTCAAAAAACACAAGATACATGAAATTAAAGAGATGAGTGGAAAGGATTGGAGATGTGCCAAGATTGGGGATGGGAGGAGTCAGTCTCAGTCTACCCCACGACAGAAGGGGGAGGAGTTGTACAGTTTGAGAGCCACAGGGAAGTAGGATCTCCTGTGGCGTCCTGTGCTGCATCTTGGTGGAACCAGTCCGTTGCTGAAGGTGCTCCTCAGATTGACCAGAGTGTCATGGAGAGAGAGGGTGAGCTGTATTGTCCAGAATGCTCCGCAGTTCGAGGAGCATCCTCCCCTCCAAGACCCCCCCCCCCCCGTGAATCCAACTTTGGATGCCATACATCCACCCATTAAAATTGCAAAACTGGAAGCGATGATCAGCCGAGCTGCCTAATGAATCCATGGCAACATTCCAGAACTTAGGTGGGAGAAAAAGACCAGCTTTGCAATAATTTACGGCAGAGTTTTGTTAATTAAATGCGCGCGTGAAGAATATTTGCAGGTGTAAAATGTTTCCCGTGAAGTCCTTATTGCAAAAGGTTAGAACCATGTTCTGCTCAGTCAGCAAGTTTCATTGGGTAACTTTGTGCATTTTATACTTCAGAGATTTATTAATTATGTTTAGAGGTACAGCGCGGAAACAGACCCTTTCAGCCCACCGGGTCCGCGCCGCCCAGCGATCCCCGCACACTAACACTATCCTACGCCCACTACGGACAATATTTTTTACATTTACCAAGCCAATTAACCTACAAACCTGTACGTCTTTGGAGTGTGTTGAAGGAAACCGAAGATCTCGGAGAAAACCCACGCAGGTCACGGGGAGAACGTACAAACTCCGTACAGACGGCGCCCGTAGTCGGGATCGAACCCGAGTCTCCGGCGCTGCATTCGCTGTAAGGCAGCAACTCTACCGCTGCGCCAATGTGACCTATTATATCATCGACTATTTAAATAGCATTCAGAACCCGATACCAACACTGAACATAAAGGTGACAGGGCATTGAATTGAAATGTTAAATATTCACAGATATTTCCTGAGCATCATTGTCTGAATTTAAATCCTGAACTTTTTAATATATAAAAGTTGCAGCCTGGTCTTTACAAAGTAGGAAGCATTTGAAAGATGTTCCCATTTAACACGGGCAATCTTCTCTCCTTTAAAGAACTTGAGAAGGTGAGTAAACACAAAAAGCTGGAGTAACTCAGCGAGGCAGGAAGCATCTCTGGAAAGAAGGAATAGGTGACCTTTCAGGTCAAAGTCCTTCTTCAGACTGTGAGTACTCTGACCAAAACCTTTTAGTCATAGAGTCACGGAGTTATACAGTGTGGAAGCAGGCCCTTCAGCCCAACTTGCCCACACTGGCCAACATGTCCCAGCTACACTAGTCCCACCTGCCTGTGCTTGGTCCATAACCCTCCAAACCTATCCTATCCTTGTACCCGTCTAACTGGTTCATAAAAGTTGGGATAGTCCCAGCCTCAACTACCTCCTCTGGCAGCTTGTTCCATACACCCACCACCCTTTGTGTGAAAAAGTTACCCCTCAGATCCTATTAAATCTTTTCCCCTTCACCTTAAACCTATGTCCTCTGGTCCTCAATTCCCCTACTCTGGGCAAGAGACTCTGTGCATCTACCCGATCTATTGCTTGGAACACAGATGCAGTCCTTGATTGATTGAAAGGTACGGCATGGAAACAGGCCCTTCGGCCCACCAAGTCCATGCTGACCTTTGTTCACTCATTCACACGAGCTCTATCCCACTTTCACCCCCACTCCCTCCAACCTGAGGCCAATTAACCTACAAACACCCCAGGTCTTTGGGAAGTGGGGGGAAACCGGAGCACCCGGAGGAAACCCACGCTGTCACAGGGAGAACATGCAAACTCCACACAGAGGGCACCCGAGGTCAGGATCGAACCAGGGACTCTGGCGTTGTGAGGCAGCAGCTCTACTGCCCCCATTCCAGTCCTCCTACAGTGACGGCAAAAGTCAGGAGCATCATCTATGTTGGGACCTCATCCTCTCTCTCTCTCTCTCTATCTTGCCTAATATCGAGTTTAGTTTAGTTTTTAGTTTTCAGTTTTAGTTTTAGAGATACAGTGCGGAAACAGGCCCTTCGGCCCACCGGGCTCGCGCCGACCTGCTATCCCTGCACACTAACACTAGGGACAATTTTTACATTTACCAAGCCAATTAACCTACATACCTGTACGTCTTTGGAGTGTGGGAGGAAACCGAAGATCTTGGAGGAAACCCACGCAGGTCACGGGGAGAACGTACAAACTCCGTACGGACGGCACCCGTAGTCGGGATGGAACCCGAGTCTCCGGCGCTGTGAGGCAGCAACTCTACCGCTGCGCCACCGTGACCGCCCCTTTTAGTTTTGAGATACTGCATGGAAACAAGCCCTTCGGCCCATCGAGTCCACGCCGGCCATCGATGAGCCTTGCCGAGGCAGCATGAGGTGTAAATGGAGTTAATGGAAGGGGAGAAGAGGGAGTGGCCGGGGTACAACTGGTCTTGTAGCCAGCAAAGGACGATCATGGATAGTCCAAGGGTGGATTTTATTCTGTGGCATGTGTCACCCTAAATAGGCCAGCACATTGTGATGTATCCAGATTCACGTATATGAATGAATGAATGAATGAATAAGTTTATTGGCCAAGTATGTGCATATACAAGGAATGTGCCTTGGTTCTCCGCTCACAAATGACAACACAAACATACAGTTAACAATGAAGAATAAAGCATAAACACATCAAATCAATAAGGATACAACATTACGGTCTAAACATGTGGGTGAAAATAAACCAGAACAAAAAAGAGACTCCAGACTTTGGTTATTGAGTATTTGTTTTTTTTTGTGTGACTGCTATGTAATTTCGTTCGGTACCTTGGTACCGAATGACAAATAAGCTCTGTATTCTGTAGAACTATCACTCGTGGTAAAAAAGCTGTTTTTATGTCTGGCTGTGGCTGCTTTGACAGTCCGGAGTTGCCTTCCAGAGGGAAGTGCTTCGAAGAGTTTGTGGCCAGAGTGAGAGGGGTTAGAGATGATCTTGCCCGCTCGCTTCCTGGCCCTTGCAGTGGACAGTTCGTCAATGGGGGGAAGGTTGCAGCCAACAACCTTCTCAGCTGTGCGAACGATCCGTTGCAGCCTCCGGATGTGGTGCTTGGTGGCTGAGCCAAACCAGACCATGATGGAGAAGGTGAGGACGGACTCAATGATAGCAGTGTAGAATTGGACCATCATTGCCTGTGGCAGATTGTGTTTCCTCAGTTGCCACAGGAAGTACATCCTCTGTTGGGCCTTTTTGACTGTGGAGTCGATGGTGGCCCCCCCATTTAAGGTCCCTGGAGACGATGGTTCCAAGGAACTTAAATGACTCCACAGATGTGACTATGGTGTTGTTGATGGTGAGTGGGGGGAGGGGAGGGGGGTCTCTTCGAAAGCTTGCACTTGGCCTGCCTGTAGAGGTCTGTACCCCCGCTCCTGTAGGCCTCATCTTTTGACTGGCGGAGCTGTCTGAGTTCTGCTGTGAACCAGGGCTTGTCGTTGTTGAACCAGATCCGGGTTTTCGTGGGAATGCAACTGTCCTCACTAAAGCTGACATAGGATGTCACAGTGCGAAAATCGGTGCCAAAATCATAGACTGTTGGCAAACCATTGATGGAGAACAAAATTCCAGATGGCAAGGTTAATTAACAGTGCATTGGAAGTTATAAAATCTGCTTAATTTAAGCCTGAAGATTAGCCGGAGTCTATATCCCAAATTCAGGTCGCGAGGTCATGTTCAGATTGTGTGGCAGTGTACAATTTGGCAGCTCGGTTGATATTGTTATGTTAAAACTATTCCCAAGTACATGCCCATGTCTCAACGACTCCCACCCCATGCAGAACACTGTCACTGCACTGAGTAGCTCCTGCAGTGACAGACTCCTTCACCCCAAGTGCGTGAAGGAGAGATATCGGTGGTCCTTCCCTCCCGCTGCTGTGAGACTGCACAACCAGCACTGCTCCCAGCAGACGAGTCAACAGTAACAGTAAAGGAAAAACACAGTAAATGATGACAATTACCCTTATCTTTATTTTTATTTACGAGCGACGAGGCTTGTATACACTGGAATTTAGAAGGATGAGAGGAGATCTTATCGAAACCTATAAGATTATTAAGGAGTTGGACACGTTAGAGGCAGGAAACATGTTCCCAATGTTGGGGGAGTCCAGAACAAGGGGTCACAGTTTAGGAATAAGGGGTAAGCCATTTAGAACTGAGATGAGGAAAAACTTTTTCAGTCAGAGAGTTGTGAATCTGTGGAATTCTCTGCCTCAGAAGGCAGTGGAGGCCAATTCTCTGAATGCATTCAATAGACAATAGACAATAGACAATAGGTGCAGGAGTAGGCCATTCAGCCCTTCGAGCCAGCACCGCCATTCAATGCGATCATGGCTGATCACTCTCAATCAGTACCCCGTTCCTGCCTTCTCCCCATACCCCCTCACTCCGCTATCCTTAAGAGCTCTATCCAGCTCTCTCTTGAAAGCATCCAACGAACTGGCCTCCACACCTTCACCACTCTCTGACTGAAAAAGTTCTTCCTCATCTCCATTCTAAATGGCCTACCCCTTATTCTTAAACTGTGGCCCCTTGTTCTGGACTCCCCCAACATTGGGAACATGTTTCCTGCCTCTAATGTGTCCAATCCCCTAATTATCTTATATGTTTCAATAAGATCCCCCCTCATCCTTCTAAATTCCAGTGTATACAAGCCTAATTGCTCCAGCCTTTCAACATACGACAGTCCCGCCATTCCGGGAATTAACCTAGTGAACCTACGCTGCACGCCCTCAATAGCAAGAATATCCTTCTTCAAGAGAGAGCTGGATAGAGCTCTCAAGGATAGTGGAGTCAGGGGGTATGGGGAGAAGGCAGGAACGGGGTACTGATTGAGAATGATCAGCCATGATCACATTGAATGGTGGTGCTGGCTCGAAGGGCCGACCCGAAACGTCACCCATTCCTTCTCTCCCAAGATGCTGCCTGGCCCGCTGAGTTACTCCAGCATTTTGTGTCTACCTTTGATTTAAACAACCATCTGCAGTTCTTTCCTACACAAAGACCTATTAAAGATAGTTCAAGGGTCTCCAATGAGGCTGATGGGAGGTCAGGTTTGCTTTCTAGTTGGTGATAGAACTATGTTTTTAAATATTTTTCCAATTTATTGTTTGGAAAGATCTAATAGCAAGACTTTACTTGAGTGATTTGGTAATGATCTAAAAATTATCTGGCCCACTGTTAATTAAGTTATTTGTTGAGACTTCCCAATCATGGATATTGGCACCACCCATTATAAATTATCACCTCGCCTAGTCTTACTTAAGATTGGATTCTGCTCGATCTTCTGTTTAAAGCAGCATCCACAGTTCCTTCCTACACATGAGTAAACTCCATGATCAAAAATACAATCTGCCAACTTTGCATCTGAGGTATTTATTCACAAAATGCTGGAGTAACGCAGCGGGTCAGGCAGCATCTCAGGAGAGAAGGAATGGGTGACGTTTCGGTTCAAGACCCTTCTTCACACATTCCTTCTCTCCTGAGATGCTGCCTGACCTACTGAGTTACTCCAGCATTTTGTGAATAAATACCTTTGATTTGTACCAGCATCTGCAGTTATTTTCTTACAACTTTGCATCTGAAATCATTTCATTTTCCTCACAACCCTTAATTTAATTTCACCACAGGCAGCAGAGAGGACGACACAATGTCATGTCATAAGTGATAGGAGCAGAATTAGACCATTCGGCCCATCAAGTCTACTCCGCCATTCAATCGTGGCCGATCTATCTCTCCCTCCTAACCCCATTCTCCTGCCTTCTCCCCATCACCCCTGACACCTGTACTAATCAAGAATCTATCTATCTCTGCTTTAAAAATATCCACTGACTTGTCCTCCACAGCCTTCTGTGGCAAAGAATTCCACAGATTCACCACCCTCTGACTAAAGAAATTCCTCCTTCCTAAAAGAACGCGCTTTAATTCTGAGGCTTCTCTCCCACTAGTGGAAACTTCCTCTCCACATCCACTCTATCCAAGCCTTTCACTATTCTGCACGTTTCAATGAGGTCCCCCCTCATTCTTCTGAACTCCAGTGAGTACAGGCCCAGTGCCGACAAACGTTCTATGTACACTGGAACAGTTCCATCACCATCATCAGTCCAGTCAGGCAACAGACTCGCAGAGAAGAATGAGGTCAATTAGAAGTGGCTGTACGACTGGACATAACCCAAATGCTCTCTTTCAAGCTTTTAAGTTGTTAAAACATGCACTGAATGAAAATACATAATGGCAGTGTTTAAATAATTCAGCAGCTACTGCTGTGGTGTACACAGTCGGAATCAAATGAGGCAGGGTTATTCCTTTGTTTACTGAGTTTGGATAAAAGAAAATGAGAAGAGGTTTGGAACCCCTTGATCAGATGATCTTTGATCGGACTTTGCTGGCTTTACCTTGCACTAAAAGTTATTCCCTTATCATATCATATCATATATATACAGCGCGTAAACAGGCCTTTTCGGCCCACCAAGTCCGCGCCGACCAGCGATCCCCGCACACTAACACTATTAACACTATCCTACACACACTAGGGACAATTTTTACATTTACCCAGCCAATTTACCTACATACCTGTACGTCTTAGGAGTGTGGGAGGAAACCGAAGATCTCGGAGAAAACCCACGCAGGTCACGGGGAGAACGTACAAACTCCTTACAGTACAGCACCCGTAGTCAGGATCGAACCTGAGTCTCCGGCGCTGCATTCGCTGTAAAGCAGCAACTCTACCGCTGCGCTACCGTGCCGCCCTTATCGTGTATCTGTAAATGGATCGATTGTAAACACGTATTGTCTTTCTGCTGACTGGATAGCAGGCAACAAAAGCTTTTCACTGTACCTCGGTACACGTGACAATAAACAAAACAAAACAAAACTAAATTAAACTAAATTAAGCTAACAGCAGCTCAGAAATTGGCCTACCTTCTCAAACAATGCATGGATGCTTCATTGAGATTTCTCATCTACTTTCCATACCTTCACGTTCCCTCCTGCTTTGTTTGCTCATCTCTCGGCACAGCTGGTAGTGCCGCTGCCTCACAGCGCCAGAGACTCGGGCTCAATCCAGGTGAAAGGTACAGAAGTGTGAAAACGCACACCTCCAGATTCAGGGACAGTTTCTTCCCAGCTGTTATCAGGCAACTGAACCATCCTACCACAACCAGACAGCAGTGTTGAACTACTATCTACCTCATTGATGACCCTCGGACCATCCTTGATCGGGCTTTACCTTGCACTAAACGTTATTCCCATGTACTGTAAATGTACTAAAAACACTGTAAATACACTGTACACCGTATGGCTCGATTGTAATCATGTATTATCTTTCTGCTGACTGGTTAGCACGCAACAAAAGCTTTTCACTGTATCTTGGTACACGTGACAATAAACTAAACTGAACTGGACTACGAGTGCAGTCTGTGTGGAGTTTGCACGTTCTCCCTGTGACCGCGTGGGTTTTCTCCGGGTGCTCTGGTTTCCTCCCACATCACGATGACGTGCGGCTTTGGAGGTCCATGCATTGGGCCCATATATTACTAAAATATTTAGTCAAAATACTTAAACTGGACAAGCTGGTGAATGGTTTTGAGCAAGATGAGAATGGCGGATTGTACAAAGCAACGGTCAGAGGCAGGGAGGCCAGTGGTCACAATAGACAATAGACAATAGGTGCAGGAGTAGGCCATTCAGCCCTTCGAGCCACCACCGCCATTCAATGCGATCATGGCTGATCACTCTCAATCAGTACCCCGTTCCTGCCTTCTCCCCATACCCCCTGACTCCGCTATCCTTAAGAGCTCTATCCAGCTCTCTCTTGAAAGCATCCAACGAACTGGCCTCCACTGCCTTCTGAGGCAGAGAATTCCACACCTTCACCACTCTCTGACTGAAAAAGTTCTTCCTCATCTCCGTTCTAAATGGCCTACCCCTTATTCTTAAACTGTGGCCCCTTGTTCTGGACTCCCCCAACATTGGGAACATGTTTCCTGCCTCTAATGTGTCCAATCCCCTAATTATCTTATATGTTTCAATAAGATCCCCTCTCATCCTTCTAAATTCCAGTGTATACAAGCCTAATTGCTCCAGCCTTTCAACATACGACAGTCCCGCCATTCCGGGAATTAACCTAGTGAACCTACGCTGCACGCCCTTAATAGCAAGACCCGCAATAGTCACTGATCGCCACCACTTCTTCTTTAAGACCCACTGACAATTAAGGATTTCCTCTCAAAAACCTAAATCACGATTCCGAAGCCTCAAAATGATTTTGCGCATGATTACTTTTGACATCTTAATGCATGCTTTTATCTTAATGCGCAAGATGCACTAAATCTATTGTTAAAATATCAAAGTGTTTGACCAGAATATATGTTCTGTTCTTGCATGTTAATTAGGACTTTCAAAGTTGACTGTATTATCTAAAACCTATGCAGAGAAATCTGGCTTTGTCCATTAATTTAGGAGAGGGAGGAAAATGGATCATCGATTTAAAATAACAAATATTCAAACCATGGTGGCTCAGCGGTAGAGTTGCTGCCTCACTGCGGCAGAGACAAGGGTTCGATCCCGACGACAGGTGTTGTCTTTGCGGAGTTTGTACGTTCTCCCCATGACCTGTGTGGGTTTTCTCCAGGTGCTGCAGTTTCCTCCCACACTACAAAGACGTACAGGTTTGTAGGTTAAGTTGACTTTGGTTAGAATTGTAAATTGTCCCCAGTGTGTAGGATGGTGCGTGTGTACGGGATGATTGCTGGTCGGCACGGACTCGGTGGGCTGAAGGGCCTGTTTCCGAGTGGTATCTCTAAACTTAACTAAGCTAAACCACCAACATTATAGTATTAGTGTTAATCATATTGAAAATGTACTAGGTATAGATGTAGGAAGGAAGATTTAGTATTCCTTGTAGACACAAGGATGCTGGCTTACAAAGGAAAGATACATAATGCTGGAGTAACTCAGCGGGTCAGGCAGCATCTCTGGAGAACATGGATAGGTGATGTTTCACAGAGTGCTGGAGTAACTCAGCGGGTCAGGCAGCATCTCTGGAGAACGTGGATGGGTGACGTTTCATAGAGTGCTGGAGTAATTCAGCAGGTCAGGCAGCATCTCTGGAGAACATGGATAGGTGACGTTTCACAGAGTGCTGGAGTAATTCAGCAGGTCAGGCAGCATCTCTGGAGAACATGGATAGGTGACGTTTCGGGTTTACAGCGCGGAAACTGGCCTTTCGGCCCACCATGTCTGCACTGACCAACGATCCCTGCACATTAACACTATCCTACATGCACTAGGGCCAATTTTACATTTACACCAAGCCAATTAACCTACAAACTTGTAGATCTTTGGAGTGTGGGAGGAAACCGAAGATCTCGGAGAAAACCCACGCGGTCAAGGGGAGAACGTACATACTCTGTACAGACAGCACCCGTAGTCGGGATTGAACCCAGGTCTCTGGCGCTGTAAGGCAGCAACTCTACTGCTGCGCCACCATGCCGCCCACTCCAGAAACTACTTCAGACTGAAGAGGAAGAATGGTCCTGACCATAAACACTGTTCTCCAGAGATGCTGCTTGAGGTACACCAGCAGTTTGTATCTTTCATTTATTAATCCTTGTTCTTCGATAGAGCTTTGGGCACATTTACTGAAGTGACATGATACGCTTGTCTTTATTAATAACAACTAGCATAGACTTGCTTGGACAATGAGATATGATGTCTCATGTTTGCTTATGCTTGCTTGCTATATCTTCATCAGCTCTCTGCTGTAGTCCAAACCTAAGTTTCTTTCTCAGGACCGAGATGAGAAAACATTTCTTCACACAGAGAGTGGTGAGTCTGTGGAATTCTCTGCCACAGAAGGTAGTTGAGGCCAGTTCATTGGCTATATTTAAGAGGGAGTTAGATGTGGCCCTTTTTGCTAAAGGGATCAGGGGGTATGGAGAGAAGGCAGGTACAGGCTACTGAGCTGAATGATCAGCCATGATCATATTGAATGGCGGTGCAGGCTCGAAGGGCCGAATGGCCTACTCCTGCACCTATTTTCTATGTTTCTATGTTTCTAGGTCTTTGGGCAGCGCAGAGGAGGTGCAGCGGGTAGAGCTGCTGCCTCCCGGCTCCAGGGACCCGTGGTCCATCCTGATCTTGGGTGGAGTTAGCACGTTCTCCCAGTGATCGGGTGGGTTTCCTACGGGTGCTCCGGTTTCCTCCCACATCCCCAAAGAATGGCGGGACTGTCGTATGTTGAAAGACTGGAGCGACTAGGCTTGTATACACTGGAATTTAGAAGGATGAGAGGGGATCTTATCAAAACATATAAGATTATTAAGAGGTTGGACACGTTAGAGGCAGGAAACATGTTCCCAATGTTGGGGGAGTCCAGAACAAGGGGCCACAGTTTAAGAATAAGGGGTAGGCCATTTAGAACGGAGATGAGGAAAAACCTCTTCAGTCAGAAAGTTGTAAATCTGTGGAATTCTCTGCCTCAGAAGGCAGTGGAGGCCAATTCTCTGAATGCATTCAAGAGGGTGCTAGATAGAGCTCTTAAGGATAGTGGAGTCAGGGGGTAGGGGGAGAAGGCAGGAACGGGGTACTGATTGAGAATGATCAGCCATGAACACATTGAATGGTGTTGCTGGCTCGAAGGGCCAAATGGCCTCCTCCTGCACCTATTGTCTATTGTCTATTGATGTGCGTGTTTGCAGGTTAACTGGCCCTCTGTAAATTGCCCCCTAGTGTGTGTAGGGAGTGGATGGGAAAGTGGGATAACATACAACTATGGGTGAGAGATGGTTGGCATGGATTCGGTGGGCTGAAGGACCTGTTTCCATGTTGTACCTCTGAACATAAAACCTCTAGACTAAAACATCAACGACTTGACTTCCTCGATGGCAGAACACAATCAGTGAACTTTGTTTTCTGAGTGTGACAGAGGATTAGGAAGTTAATGGGTGCACACAGCCTCAGTGCCTAATGGTTGAGCTAATGGATTGCAAGCTAGAGGCTAGCGCTATTGATCCAGTAATATGATTTCAAGTCCCACCACTTGAATTTAAATTGAAGAAAGTAAATAAATTATAGCAGTTAGGTGACAATGAAACCACAGGATTATCTTGTTCATTGATGTCCTTTTAGGAAAGAAATCCACCATTTTACCATCCACCAGTCCCACCAATGTGGCCAGCAATCCCCGCACACGAACACTATCCTAAACACACTAGGGACCGACTGCAGATGCTGATTTACCAAAGAAAGATTTTTTAAAAATGCAGAAGTAACCCAGTGAGTCAAGCATCTCAAGAGAGCCGGAGACTCAGGTTCGATCCTGACTACGGGTGCTGCACTGTAAGGAGTTTGTACGTTCTCCCCGTGACCTGCGTGGGTTTTCTCCGAGACCTTCGGTTTCCTCCCACACTCCAAAGACGTACAGGTATGTAGGTTAATTGGCTGGGTAAATGTAAAAATTGTCCCAAGTGTGTGTAGGATAGTGTTAATGTATGGGGATCGCTGGGCGGCACGGACTTGGAGGGCCGAAAAGGCCTGTTTCCGGCTGTATATATATGATATGATATGGATAGGTGACTTTTCAGATCAACACCCTCATGCAGTAAATAGTGTAGATAGAAACAGAAAATTGAGAAACGGCAGTAACAAATTGGGAGTGATGAAAACGATGACAATGGAGTTCAGCATTGGAATGTGGAGTCATCCATTTTGGATTCTAATTAAACACCACAGATTTTTTTCCCCCCAAGAAGACAAGAACTATGGACGAGCAAGAATCTAACTGAAGAACCCTTTGTGGAAAGGCAAAATATATCAAAAGATCAAATGGATTTTTGCCTTAACATCAAGGATACAACTCTAAAGTTAATGCGTGCATTCTCTTCTAGATGATTCTGGTCAGTGTCGGTAAATAAACCAGGAAGGAAATATGACCTTGGAGTGGCATAAAATGCTAATTAGCAACGATGATTTGGAACTATAGTGGGTAGTTGTGTCGGCTAGGCCTGTATTCCTGAAACTTTAGATATTATCTATATTCAGCATTAAAACTGATTGAAGAACTAACAAAGAGAAGCTATCTGCTCTGTCATGGAAGAGCAAAGAATATTGGACGTATCTTTTGATAGCGTTTTATCTGTCTGTGGATGATGTCAGTAAGCACTTATTTCTCTTTATGACAGTGGAAATGTGCAGTTGTCTGCCTTGAGAACAACGGAGGTTTTGTCAGTTGTTTAGTCAGTGAAATTAAGATTTTTTGTTCAAAGTAATGAATTTAAGAAATATAGAAAAGAGTTAAAGCACAATGATAGGTGATAACAAGGGAAGGGGTGGAATGAAAAAAAGGAAATACATAAAACCAGAAACATTTGAACAGACATTTATACTAAAAGTTAAAATTTGGTTTGCGTTTAATTTTGATTTTTTAAAATTATATTTTTTGCTAACTATTGAACTTTGAATAACTGAAAAGGTTTTTTTAAAAGAATACCACTCTTATAAGATTACACTTATTATTGTTTATACTTTTAGTATTGTTATAAAGGTTTAATTTAATACTACCAAACCCTCCCAAAGTGTGGCAATTATCAGCTGCTGTCTCAAGGGAGCATTTTCATCAGTTTGCATCAGTACATTTTTAAACAAACCAAATCTCAGAACACTGCTCAATCCCAACAGAAATAATTTTGCAAAACTGCCCAATGTTACAAATGTATAGATGAACAGGTGCCCAAGAATGCAAATACATAATTTCTGCACAGAACACATGTTGCACAAAATAGACTAGGCAATCAGTCCTGATGAGGTGCCACGGATGCTGAATTCCTACAATAGTCTGTTTTTTTCTCTCTAAATTACATCACCCACAGTCTCTTGTGACTCCAACTGGTCACTACATTTTAAGTTCGTGAACAGAATTCAGCACTTGCAAAATTTAACATGGAGCAAATGAAACGATATAGAGTTAGTGTGTGAGGGCGAGTTGTAAAGAGATAATATCATGGCTGATCTATCATTGAATTGTAGAGTAGGCAGGAGATGCCAATTTAAAAAAAAAAATTGTTCTGTACATACAAGAAGTGTTCGGGCCTCCAATGAGAATAAGATGCAATTTATCTTACATCCTCTCCACTCTCCTGCCTAAGTACAGCCAAGGTTAAAAGAAAAACAAAGAGAGAGACAAACACAGATGTTGGAAATTTTGAGTTGAGCTTAAAAGTGCTGGACGAACTATGTGGTTTAGGCAGCATCTTTGGAGGGAATTCCTTCCCAACTTCCCACTGAGTTGCCCCAGCACTTTTGTGTTGTATTCAAGGTAAAACAAACGTCACCCTTACCTTGAGCTGGAATATGGCGTTTGACCATGGAGAGAGGAGAGGAGAGAGACGTCCCTGCTCACGCCAGGCACTTAAACGTGAATGTCCCACTTTCCCCACCCACCCACAGCAAGGTCTCTACTCCCCACCCACCCACAGCAAGGTCTCTACTCCCCACCCACCCACAGCAAGGTCTCTACTCCCCACCCACCCACAGCAAGGTCTCTACTCCCCACCCCCCACCGACAGCAAGGTCTCTACTCCCCACCCACCCACAGCAAGGTCTCTTCTCACCACCCACCCCCCACCCCACCCACAGCAAGGTCTCTACTCACCACACACCACCCACAGCAAGGTCTCCACCCCCCACCCCACCCACAGCAAGGTCTCTACTCCCCACCCACCCACAGCAAGGTCTCTACTCACCACCCACCCACAGCAAGGTCTCTACTCACCAACCCGCCGTCAGTAGAGGAGGTCCGGTCCGGGGGGTGGGGGGAAGGAAAGCAAGAGAGAGAGAGAGATAGAGAGTGAGAGAGAGGGAGATTGGGAAACGAAGGGGAGGAGGACAAAGGCACCAGAGGCGTTACAGATGCGCGATGGAAACTTGGCTTTACTTTGTGGAGGAGGTTTGGGGGGATTTGTTATTTTTAAAGATAATGGCGACCAGGTGCGCGGCCCGTGGATGCACGGCCGTGAACAACACGTACAGCAGCTTCCACAGGGAGGGGGAGGGGGAGGGGGATGGAGGGGATGGAGGGGAGGGGAAAGGGGATCGGAAAGGGAGATGAGAGGAAAACTCCTCGGGTGAGTCAGTGTTAACCCGGAGCCTGCGGCCTACAGCGCCGTTGCCATGGGTGCCGGTGCGGCCTACAGCGCCGTTGCCATGGGTGCCGATGCGGCCTACAGCGCCGTTGCCATGGGTGCCGATGCGGCCTACAGCGCCGTTGCCTTGGGTGCCGGTGCGGCCTACAGCGCCGTTGCCATGGGTGCCGATGCGGCCTACAGCGCCGTTGCCGTGGGAGCCGCAGCTGCCGGCGTGTCCCTCCCATCCCGTGAAAAGACGGTGATGATGTTGAATGGGGAAAAAAAGGGGGCGGTGCAAGAAAAGAAGGCGAGGTAGCGCGGGTGGGCCATTTTGTGGATGAAGGAGGGACCAGGCTCCTCCCCCTCGTTGTGGGCGATGGAGACACGCCCCACCTGCGGGCGGGTAATGGATGATGTGAAAACACCTGGGGACAAGGGGTCTGTGGACTCTGGGACTGGGGACTGTGGGAGCTGGGCAGCAGCAGCGGCAGCAGCAGCAGCAGCACTTTATTACACCCCCTTATCCCCCCTTGCTCTCTCCACTGACCCATTCCATGTGGGCAGATTGCTTATTCACAGTTTTGAATGAAGTGACACGTAGTAACACACAAATAGCAAGCGGTCTCATGTTTAAAACGATCATTTTGAGCATTCGATTTTCAACGCTAATTGGATATGGGATGGTCAGGACTGCAGTCCCTGCCTCGATAACAGCGAAAATTGTACACCTAATTAAGCATAAAAAGTATCAAACTGTGCCTATACATTCAGCATACTAAACAGTGAGCAAATTGCCCTTCAATCTGTCCCCTGTGACTTCATTCCTACAATTAACCTGGGTCACCCCCCTGGCCTTCTTATCCAGAGGTAGCATTTGATATAAAGAGCAGTGGGTGTTAGTGGAAAGCCTTCACTCCCACTCGGCCAACCACTCCACCCCACTGACTGTGTCGCTGTGATTGCCCTCAGACAATTGCCCCCGACCTCTGCAAATTAATTCTGTACCCCCGGAAACTTCAGTTTACTTTAGTTTAGAGATACGGCGCGGAAACAGGCCCTTCGGCCCACCGAGTCCACACCGACCAGCGATCCCCGCACACTAACATTATCCTACACCTACTAGGGACAATTTAAATCTATACCAAGCCAATTAACCTACAAACCTGTACGTCTTTGGAGTGTGAGAGGAAACTGGAGTACTCGGAGAAAACCCACGCAGGTCACGGGGAGTATGTACAAACTCCGTACAGACAGCGCCCAAAGTCATGATCGAACCCAGGCCTCTGGCGCTGTAAGGCAGCAACTCTACTGCTGCGCCACCGTGCTACCATCGAAACTCTTGGAAACGGTCGTCTCGTGCATCCAATGCAGACGTCCTTTCACAGTGGCCGAGACTATTCGATTTTGAATGTTGGTTATGTTCGAAAAACATGAACAACACGTGCAAGATCAGTACCAGAGAGCAAAGAGAGAGCAGCCATTCTATAATAGAGAGATACAAAATGCTGGAGCAACTTAGAGGGTCTGGCAGCGTCTCTGGAGAAGAGGAATAGGTGACGTTTCAGGTCGAGACAATAGGTGCAGGAGGAGGCCATTCGGCCCTTCGAGCCAGCACCACCATTCAATGTGAACATTCAATACTGATTCATTCTCAATCAGTACCCCGTTCCTGCCTTCTCCCCATACCCCCTGACTCCGCTATCCTTAAGAGCTCTATCTAGCTCTCTCTTGAATGCATTCAGATAATTGGCCTCCACTGCCTTCTGAGGCAGAGAATTCCACAGATTCACAACTCTCTGACTGAAAAAGTTTTTCCTCATCTCCGTTCTAAATGGCCTACCCCTTATTCTTAAACTGTGGCCCCTTGTTCTGGACTCCCCCAACATTTGGAACATTTTTCCTGCCTCTAACGTGTCCAATCCCCTAATTATCTTATATGTTTCAATAAGATCCCCCCTCATCCTTCTAAATTCCAGTGTATACAAGCCTAATTGCTCCAGCCTTTCAACATAAGACAGTCCCGCCATTCCGGGAATTAACCTAGTGAACCTACGCTGCACGCCATACTCTACACTGCAATTTTGCTGTATCTCTTTCACTTCATTTTGTCAACCCAACCCCATGGGGCAAAATCATCTCCTTGAGAGGTAGATAAGGTGGAAGTGTTTTCTTCCCGAATGACCAGCTTTATGCAGTTTCTCATCTTGACAACTCCTACTGGGGTTCACAAGGGCTCTAAGGCTTGAAGCTTCAAGGCCCTGCCCCACGTAGGCGATTTTAAGGCGACTGCCGGCGACTAGGCTGTCGCGGACCGTTTGCCGGGGTGTCGCGGGCATGATCGTGAGGAGACTTCAATGAATCGTAGCGGATATCGGCGCGTTGCGGAAAAATCTACCTGCTAGAAATTTCTCTGCGCCAGCTGGCTTGTGGCCAGGTATCGTAGCTTATTGCGGGCGCTGTCTGTCGCACGCTGTCCCCAGGTTTGCTAGGTTGTCGCAGATGCATTTAGAAGCACGTAATATTAAATTAAGGAAAGGCATTTGAAGATACCAGAAGATAGTTTTGTTTAACCAATTTATTTACCGTCAGGACATTTGACGGGTAGATTGGAGGCGACAGTTTGACGTCTTTGGAGTGTGGCAGGAACAGGGTACTGATTATGAATGATCAGCCATGATCACATTCAATGGCTTGAAGGGCCGAATGGCTTACTCCTGCACCTATTGTCTATTGTCCATTGAAACCAAAGATCTCAGAGAAAACCCATGCAGGTTATGTACAAACTCTGTACAGACAGCACCTGTAGCCGGGATTGAATTTGGGTCTCCGGCGCTGCATTCGCTGTAAGGCAGCAACTCTACCGCTGCGCCACTGTGCAGGATTGAAGGATAACCTCAATAAAATGGTGGCATAAATTAGTTATCGTTGTGCCAATGAAGTCAGGCTTATTGAGCTATTCAGATTACAAACCGCTCTGCTAGATATTCCCCTGGGTCAGATTGCTGCAATGTTAATGAGATACAGTGGCAGAGCAGTGGTTTGTCTATAATTAAGCAGAATCCAATCTTAAGCAAGACTGAGCGAGATGATAGTCTATAATGGGTGGTGCCAATATCTCTGATTGGGAAGCCTCAACAAATAACTTAATTAACAGTGGGCCAGATAATTTTGAGATCATTTCCAAATCGCTCAAGTAAAGTCTTGCTGTTAGATCTTTCCAAACAATAGATTGTAAGAATATATATTTTTTAAATGACACAAAATGCTGGAGTAATTCAGCGGGTCAGGCAGCATCTCTAGAGAGAAGGAATGGGTGACGTTTCGGGTCGAGACCCTTCTTCAGACTGATCCCGAACTCTCATCGAAGAGAGGAGAACTTCTTCAAAGTAGGCTTACCTTGAGGACATTTCGCAGTGGAGCGGACAAAATGTGCAGGAAAGACCTGCAGATGCCGGTTGAAAACGAAGGTAGACACAAAATGCTGGAGTAACTCAGAGGGCCAGGCAGCATCTCTGGAGAGAAGGAATGGGTGACGTTTCGGGTCGAGACCCTTCTTCAGACTTCAGACAGAGCATCCCTGCGGAACCTGGATAGGTGATGTTTCAGGACTAAATGTGTAGGAAGGATGCTGGTTTATACCAAAGATAGACCCAAAATGGTGGAGTAACTCAGCGGGTCAGGCAGCATCTCTGGAGAGGAGGAGATGGGTGATGTTTCGGGTCAAGACCCTTTCTCACTGCTGTCCCCTTGATCAGACTTTGCTGGCTTTACCTTGCACTAAATGTTATTCCCTAGAGGAAAGGAATGGGTTGACGTTTTGGGTCTGAAGAAGGGTCCCAACCCGAAACGTCACCCATTCCTTCTCTCCAGAGATGCTGCCTGCCCCACTGAGATACTCCAGCACTCTGTGAAACGTCACACCTATCCATGTCCTCCAGAGTTGCTGCCTGACCCGGCTGAGTTACTTTAGAACCCAACAGCACCCGAGAGTATGGGTGGAACCCTGGTCTCTGGTGCTGTAAGACAACAACTCCACCGCTGAGACACTGTGCTGCCCCCAAAGAAGACTCTGTTAGCCACCCAGGAAATGAGCTGCAGATCTAAATCACTGTGCAAAAAAAACGTTGCATTTGCTTATTTTTGCCAATCATAGAACGTAGAGTATGGAACAGTGTAGCACGGCAACAGGCCATTCGGCCCACAGTGTCTGTGCTGAACACGATGGGTATTTTGTTTCGGACTGAAGGTCTCCAAATTTGAGGAAGGATATTCTTGCTATTGAGGGCGTGCAGCGTAGGTTTACTAGGTTAATTCCCGGAATGGCGGGACTGTCGTATGTTGAAAGACTGGAGCGACTAGGCTTGTATACACTGGAATTGTCTATTGTCTATTGTCTACTGCGGTAGAGTAGAGTAGAGCAGAAGGCAGAGTACATTCCCAACTTGTAGCGCATCAGTTCCATAGACTGCCATGTACACACATATAAGCTGCAGGTACACCATCAGTTCCATAGACTGCCATGTACACACATATAAGCCACAGGTACACCATTATCTCCTTAGCACCATCTGCTTTGATCTGTCGTTTTCACACCTTACCCTTCCATATCTCCAGAGCAGCGTTTCTCAGCCAGGGATTCCCCTCGGGTTCCCGCGAGAGTTCGCGAGGGTTTTGGAGGGAAATAGTGATAAATGGGCTAATCGTGTAAATGCATTTTCGAGTCATTTTTGTGTTTAATTTCACAATAAACTTGAGAAAAACCGAAAGTTATTTTTTTGCTGAAACCCGTTATTAGAAAAATATATTACGTCTGCCGTATGATCTTTAAGTTTATGAAAGAGAAAGACAGAGATTAAAAAAAGATATTTAATAATTTTTATGTAGGGGTTCCCTGAGACATGAAAATTATTTCAAGGGTTCCACAAGGCTATCTGGTACAGTAGGGACTATTTTCCTCTGTTATTGTATAATTGTAAGTTGTTGAAATATTGCTATAAAACGAGATTAACTCACCCTTGTGCAAGTTAATGTGTGAGAAATTGATAAAACACTAGAGCACACAAAAAAAACAGATTTATGAAGATATGAAAGTACATTTCTACTCCATCATGGGAACATATAGCCCAATGCAGATTGCAACAATCAGTCTTTGGAGTAACTGCTCAAAATCTCACCGAGGTAGTTCTGCCAAGGTATATATTGAAAGTTAATTTCACCACGGAACTCAATAAAATCATCACAGCTCATGCTTGTCTGACCTTTTAAGACTTGTTTTAAAGGGAAAATGTTTCTGGCCTCATCACACTTGCAAATAGGGATGCAAATTTGTTTGGAGTCTTTTTGTTCGTTTGTTTTATTGTCACGTGTACCGAGGTACAGTCAAAAGCTTTTTTGTCGTGTGCGATCCAGTCAGCTGGAAGGATGAAACATGATTACAATCGAGCAATCCACAGTGTACAGATACAGTGTACGATAAAGTCCAGTAAAGTCCGATTAAAGATAGTCCAAGGGTCTTCAATGAGGTAGATGTTAGGTTAGGACTGCTCTCTAGTTGGTGATAGGATGGTTCAATGGCGCAGTGGTAGAGTTACTGCCTCACCCGGGTTCGATCCCGACTACAAGTGCTGTCTGTACGGAGTTTGTACGTTCTCCCCGTGACCTGCATGAGTTTTCTCCGAGATTTTCGGTTTCCTCCCACACTCTCCAAAGACGTACAGGTTTGCAGGTTCATTGGCTTGGTATAAGTGTAAATTGTCCCTAGTGTGTGTAGGATAGTGTGAATGTGTGGGGATTTCTGATCGGCGCGGACTCAGTGGGCTGAAGGGCCTGTTTCCGTGCTGTATCTCTAAACTAAACTGAACTAAACTAAACTAAATCATTATCCGGGTGCTGTCTGTGTGGAGTTTGCACGTTCTCCCCGTGATTGCGTGGGTTTTCACTGGGTGCTCCAGTTCCCACCAACATTCCAAAGACGTATAAGAAAATAACTGCAGATGCTGGTACAAATCGATTTATTCACAAAATGCTGGAGTAACTCAGCAGGTCAGGCAGCATCTCGGGAGAGAAGGAATGGGTGACGTTTCGGGTCGAGACCCTTCTTCAGACGTGCAAAGACGTGCAGGTTTGTAGGTTGATTGGCTTCTGTAACATTGTCCCTAGTGTGTGTAGGATAGTGTTAGTGTGTGTCAGGATCGCTGGTCGGCACGGACTCGGTGGCCCGAAGGGCTTGTTTCCACTCTGTATCTAAAATAGTCTAAAGTATGGCTGTTGTAAGTGGTCCACACTGACTCTCCCAGGATGAGATTCAGGAAAGGGTTAAGATATCCTGTCCTTTAAAGCAGAGTTAAAGCCATATTTATTTAGTCAACAAAGTGCTGTGGTAAAGGAATTATACTTTTGGTGTCCGGGGTTTTGTGATCAGAATTTTGTCAGAGCATCCACAGGTGTTTGAAGATATAAAAGCACCTTGTACCCTACAATGTAAGGCAGCAACTCTACCACTGTGCCACCATGCCACCCACACACACCACCATTAGCCACCATCCAGCCCGCAAGATGCTCGTAAACAGAATTTCCAACCCTAGATTATTTTTAAAAATGAGATCAGCAGAGGTTTTAAAAACAGTGTTGCTATCCCATCAACCATCTGCATTCTTAGTCATTCACTGCTTTAGAAATGAGCTCATCAATCTCCCAATCTTCAAGCTCCCAGTAATAATTTCTCTTCAGAGTGCGAGAAACTTAGAACAAAGTGTTGTGAATGAAGTTCACTAACCTGTCGGAAGGAACTGCAGATGCTGGTTTACACCGAAGATAGACACAAAATGCTGGAGTAACTCGGCGGGACGGCCAGCATCTCTGGAGAGAAGGAAAGGGTGACGTTTTGGGTCAAGTCTTTTCAGTCAGAGAGTGGTGAAGGTGTGCCTCAGAAGGCAGTGGAGGCCAGTTCGTTGGATGCTTTCAAGAGAGAGCTGGATAGAGCTCTTAAGGATAGCGGAGTGAGGGGGTATGGGGAGAAGGCGGGAACGGGGTACTGATTGAGAGTGATCAGCCATGATCGCATTGAATGGCGGTGCTGGCTCGAAGGGCTGAATGGCCTCCTCCTGCACCTATTGTCTATTGTCTATTGTCTCGACCCGACAATTAGGGCGGCACGGTAGCGCAGCGGTAGAGTTGCTGCTTTACAGCGAATGCAGCGCCGGAGACTCAGGTTCGATCCTGACTACGGGTGCTGCACTGTAAGGAGTTTGTACGTTCTCCCCGTGACCTGCGTGGGTTTTCTCCGAGATCTTCGGTTTCCTCCCGCACTCCAAAGACGTACAGGTATGTAGGTTAATTGGCTGGGTAAATGTAAAAATTGTCCCTAGTGGGTGTAGGATAGTGTTAATGTATGGGGATCGCTGGGCGGCACGGACTTGGTGGGCCGAAAAGGCCTGTTTCCGACTGTATATATATGATATGATGATGATGATAATATGATTATGGCTGATCATCCACAATCAGTAACCCGTGCCTGCCTTCTCCCCATATCCCTTGATTCCACTAGCCCCTAGAGCTCTGTCTAACTCGTTTTTAAATTCATCCAGTGAATTTGCCTCCACTGCCCTCTGTGGCAGATAATTCCACAAACTCACAACTCTCTGGGTGAAAAAGTTTCTTCTCACCTCAGTATTAAATGGCCTCCCCTTTATTCTTAGACTGTGTGGCCCCTGGTTCTGGACAACCCCAACACTGGGAACATTTTTCCTGCGCCTAGCTTGTTTTAGGTGGAGTAACCTAACCAACATTGGTTGAAGCTCATATTCAATCAAAAACCTATCACATATTTCGGGATTCCAATCTGCCTCCATTTTTAATGTCTTGTGAATTATGAGCATCAATGAATGTAACAATGAAAAATTACTGGGCTGTTAATGATTAATGAATGTTCGCAATGCCTGAAGAATTCATTAATGCTGAGCTCAGCAAACAATCTGCAAATGGTTCTCTGTTGCAGTCACACAGAATTTACAGCACGGAAAACAGGTCATCTATTCTAACTTTAATGACCATGTATTTCTGCCCATGTTCACCTTAAAGCTATCTAAGCTATTTCCCCTTAATTTGCCAATAAATGTGCATATTCCTGTGAATATTTATAGGTCAGGAAACATCTGTGTAAATGCCAAGGACTTCGCTTCAACAACTCAACATCTCATTGCCAGTTGCAGTCTCGATATTTATATTGCATGGTGGCGCAGCGGTAGAGTTGCTGCCTCACAGCGCAAGGGACCCGGGTTCGATCCCGACTGTGGGTGCTGTCTGTACGGAGTTTGCACGTTCTCCCCGTGACCTGCGTGGGTCTTCTCCGGGTGCTCTGGCTTCCTCCCACACTCCAAAGACGCACAGGTTTGTAGGTTATTTGGCTTGGTATAAGTGTAAATTGTCCCTAGTGGGTGTAGGATGGTGTTAATGTGCGGGGATCGCTGGTTGGCGGGCCGAAGGGGCTGTTTCCGCGCTATATCTCCTCGATCCGTGACCATATCACCCCCGTCCTTTACAAGCTCCACTGGCTCCCCATCCCCCAGAGAATCCAGTACAAAATCCTCCTCATGACCTACAAAGCACTCCATAACCTGGCCCCATCCTACCTGACTGACCTCCTCCACAGACACACACCCACCCGCACCCTCCGCTCTGCTGCTACTAACCTCCTGTCCCCCCCCATCCGGACCAAACTCAGATCCTGGGGGGACAGGGCTTTCTCCATCGCTGCTCCCACCCTCTGGAACTCACTACCCCAAACCGTCAGAGACTCCTCCTCACTCACCACATTCAAAACATCACTGAAGTCTCACCTGTTCAGCACTGCCTTCAACCACTGAAGGTCACCTCACCTTCTTTTTCCTTTTCTGTTCGTTTACTTATTTATCTATTTATTTTCTTCTCTATGTTTTAGTAAAGCGTCTTTGAGTGTTTAGAAAAGCGCTATATAAATGTAATGCATTATTATTATTATTATTATATCTCTAAACTAAACTAAACTAAACTAAACTAAACTAAACTAAACTAAACTAAACTGTGAGCTGGTGAAGGAATGAATGAATGAATAAGTTGATTGAGCTGGATAGAGCTCTTAAGGATAGCGGAGTCAGGGGGTATGGGGAGAAGGCAGGAACGGGGTACTGATTGAGAATGATCAGCCATGATCACATTGAATGGCGGTGCTGGCTCGAAGGGCCGAATGGCCTCCTCCTGCACCTATTGTCTATTGGCCAAGTATGTGCATATACAAGGAATGTGCCTTGGTGCTCCGCTCACAAATGACAACACAAACATACAGTTAACAATTAAGAATAAAGCATAAACACATCAAAACAATAAGGATACAACATTACGGTCCAAACATGTTTTGTGCAAAATAAACCGGAGCAAAAAAGAGACCACAGACTTTGGTTATTGAGGGGGATGGAACGGCACGATTTGGAGAATGGGTAGAAAGCTGCCTGAACATCGACGGCCACGTACTAATCCAGTGAGTAATTGGTGTGGGCGAGTTGGCGTTTGGGATGTAGTTGAGCCGGTTTGCAGTGGATGTGTGGGTGAGAGGTAGATTACTCTGATGAGTCAATAAGAACAACTCTGGCAGAAATCAGTGAAACATGGTTGCAGGAGGGTTGCGATTGGCAATTAAATATTCCAGGATTTCATTGTTTCAGATGTGATAGAATCGGAGGGGCAAGAGGTGGGGGTGTTGCATTGCTTGTCAGGGAGGATATCACAGCAGTGCTTTGGCAGGACAGACTAGAAGGCTCGATTAAGGAGGCTGTTTGGGTGGAACTCAGAAATGAGAAAGGTTTAGCAACACTTATAGGGGTGTATTATAGACCGCCAAATAGGGAACGAGAATTGGAAGAGCAAATATGTAAGGAGATAGCAGATATTAGTAGTAAGCACAGAGTGGTGATTGTGGGTGATTTCAATTTTCCGTATATAGACTGGGAATCACATTCTGTTAAAGGGCTGGATGGTTTGGAGTTTGTAAAATGTGTGCAGGATAGTTTTTTGCAGCAATACGTAGAGGTGCCTACCAGAGAAGGGGCAGTGTTGGACCTCCTGTTAGGAAATGAGATGGGTCAGGTGACGGAGGTATGTGTTGAGGAGCACTTTGGGTCTAGTGATCATAATGCCATTAGTTTCAATATCATTATGGAGAAGGTCAAATCTGGACCAAGGGTTGAGATTTTGGATTGGAGAAAGGCTAATTTTGAGGAGATGAGAAAGGATTTAAAAGGAGTGAAATGGAAATTGTTGTTTTATGAAAAGGATATAATAGAGAAATGGAGGATATTTAAAGGTGAAATTTTGAGAGTACAGAGTCTTTATGTCCCTGTTCGGTGGAAAGGAAAGAATAATAATTTGAAAGAGCCGTGGTTTTCCAGGGAAATTGGACACTTGGTTCGGAAAAAGAGGGAGATATACAATAAATATAAGCGGCAGGGAGTAAATGAGGTTTTTGAGGAATATAAAGAATGTAAAAGGAATCTTAAAAAGGAAATTAGAAAAGCGAAAAAAAGATATGAGGCTGCTTTGGCAAGTAATGTAAAAGTAAACCCCAAGGGGTTCTACAGATATGTCAATAGCAAAAGGATAGTGAGGGATAAAATTGGTCCATTAGAGAGTCAGAGTGGACAGCTATGTGCTGAGCCGGAAGAAATGGGGGAGATATTAAACAATTTCTTTTCTTCGGTATTTACCGAGGAGAAGGATATTGAATTATGTGAGGTAAGCGAAACAAGTAGAGTAGTGATGGAAATTAGGATGATTAAAGAAGAGGAGGTACGGACACTTTTGAAGAATATAAAAGTGGATAAGTCTCCAGGTCCTGATAGGATATTCCCTAGGACATTGAGGGAAGTTAGTGCAGAAATAGCAGGGGCTATGACGGAAATATTTCAAACGTCATTAGAAACAGGGATGGTGCCGGAAGATTGGCGCATTGCGCATGTTGTGCCTTTGTTTAAAAAAGGTTCTAAAAGTAAACCTAGCAATTATAGACCTATTAGTTTGACGTCTGCGGTGGGAAAATTAATGGAAAAGATACTTAGGGACAATATATATAATTATTTGGATAATCAAGGCCTGATTAGAAACAGTCAACATGGATTTGTGCCTGGAAGGTCATGTTTGACTAATCTTCTTGAATTTTTTGAAGAGGTTACCAGGGAAATTGATAAGGGCAAGGCTGTGGATGTTGTCTATATGGACTTCAGTAAGGCATTTGACAAGGTTCCACATGGAAGGTTGATTAAGAAGGTTAAATCGTTGGGTATTAATAGTGAGGTTGCAAGATGGATTCAACAATGGCTGAATGGGAGATACCAGAGGGTAATGGTTGACAATTGTATGTCAGGTTGGAGGCCAGTGTCTAGTGGAGTGCCCCAAGGATCTGTGTTGGGTCCACTGTTGTTTGTCATTTACATTAATGATCTGGATGATGGTGTGGCAAATTGGATTAGTAAATATGCAGATGATACTAAGATAGGTGGAGTAGTTGATAGTGAGGTAGATTTTCAAAGTCTACAGAGAGACTTGGGCCTTTTGGAAGGGTGGGCTGAAAGATGGCAGATGGAGTTTAATGCTGATAAGTGTGAGGTGCTGCATTTTGGTAGGACAAATCAAAATAGGACGTACAGGGTAAATGGTAGGGAATTGAGGAATGCAGTGGAACAGAGGGATCTGGGAATAACTGTGCATTGTTCCCTGAAGGTGGAATCTCATGTGGATAGGGTGGTGAAGAAGGCGTTTGGTATGCTTGCCTTTATAAATCAGAGCATCGAGTATAGAAGTTGGGATGTAATGTTGAAATTGTACAGGGCATTGGTGAGGCCGAATCTGGAGTATGGTGTGCAGTTCTGGTCGCCAAATTATAGGAAGGATGTCGACAAAATGGAGAGGGTACAGAGGAGATTTACTAGAATGTTGCCTGGGTTTCAGCACTTAGGCTACAGAGAGAGGTTGAATAGGTTGGGTCTTTATTCTTTGGAGCGTAGAAGGTTGAGGGGGGACTTGATAGAGGTTTTTAAAATTTTGAGAGGGACGGACAGAGTTGACGTGGGTAGGCTTTTCCCTTTGAGAGTGGGGAAGATTCCAACAAGGGGACATAGCTTCAGAATTGAGGGACAAAGGTTTAGGGGTAACATGAGGGGGAACTTCTTTACTCAGAGGGTTGTGGCTGTATGGAATGGGCTTCCGGTGGAAGTGGTGGAGGCTGGCTCGATTTTATTATTTAAGAGTAAATTGGATAGGTATATGGATAGGAGGGGATTGGAGCGTTATGGTCTGAGTGCAGGTAGATGAGACTAGGTCAGGGAGAATGGTCGGCGTGGACTGGTAGGGCCGGACAGGCCTGTTTCCATGCTGTAGTTGTTATATGTTATATGTTATATGTTAAATAGAAAATATTGTCAGGCATCCACAACCTTGCACCGCACACTTTTTAAAGTGATCAAGCCTCATCTTACACCACCCAGCTAAGCTTTAATAGACAATAGACAATAGACAATAGGTGCAGGAGGAGGCCATTCAGCCCTTCGAGCCAGCACCGCCAATCAATGCAATCATGGCTGATCACTCTCAATCAGTACCCCGTTCCTGCCTTCTCCCCATACCCCCTCACTCCGCTATCCTTAAGAGCTCTATCCAGCTCTCTCTTGAAAGCATCCAACGAACTGGCCTCCACTGCCTTTTGAGGCAGAGAATTCCACACCTTCACCACTCTCTGACTGAAAAAGTTCTTCCTCATCTCCGTTCTAAATGTGTATACAAGCCTACCCCTTATTCTTAAACTGTGGCCCCTTGTTCTGGACTCCCCCAACATTGGGAACATGTCTCCTGCCTCTAATGTGTCCAATCCCCTAATTATCTTATATGTTTCAATAAGATCCCCCCTCATCCTTCTAAATTCCAGTGTATACAAGCCCAATCGCTCCAGCCTTTCTTACCAGTAAGCCTCCGCTGCACTCACCTAAAAGCTGCATGTCTTCGATTCATCGCACACTAAAGTCAGAAAGCTAAGGAGATTGTGTTTATTCTTTCCCCACACCAACTGTTAACTCAAGAAACAAAACATTTTCTACCACACTACCCGTCCTAGACGAGTGAATGAATGAATAAGTTTATTGGCCAAGTATGTGCACGTACAAGGAATGTGCCTTGGTGCTCCGCTCACAAATGAGAACACGAACATACAGTTAACAATTAAGAATAAAGCATAACCACATCAAAACAATAAGGATACAACATTACGGTCTAAACATGTGGGTGGAAATAAAACAGAACAAAAAAGAGACTCCAGACTTTGGTTCCCAATGCAAATTGGAGGAACAGCACCTCATATTTCGCTTGGGCAGCTTACAACCCAGAGGTATGAACATTGACTTCTCTAACTTCAAGTAACCCTGGCTTTCCCTCTCACTCCGTCCCTCCCCATCCTAATTCTCCGACCAGTCTGACTGTCCTCCTGTTTAATTGTTATCTTTGTGTGTTTCGTTGTCACCTTCCCCCCAGCCAACAATGATCTATTCCACATTTTCCTTGAGCTTTGTCTTCTTTGATGTCTCATTTTCACACCTTACCCTTCTTTACCTCTGTCTCTCCCTCTCCCCCGACTCTGTCTGAAGAAGGGTCTTGCCCTCAAACGTCACCCATTCCTTCTCTCCAGAGATGCTGCCTGTCCCGCTGAGTTACTCCAACATTTTGTGTTTATCTTCAAAAATAAAACCTCTCTTCAGCATTTGACTGACTCCATAACCTGATTTGGCATCGCGATCGACACAAACAATAGACAATAGAAAATAGGTGTAGGAGTAGGCCATTCGGCCCTTCGAGCCAGCACCACCATTCAATGTGATCATGGCTGATCAGTCTCAATCAGTACCCCGTTCCTGCCTTCTCCCCATACCCCCTGACTCCGCTATCCTTAAGAGCTCTATCTAGCTCTCTCTTGAATGCATTCAGAGAACTGGCCTCCACTGCCTTCTGAGGCAGAGAATTCCACAGATTTACAACTCTTTGACGGAAAAAGTTTTGAAAAACATTGTGGGCCGAAGGGCCTGTTCCTGTGCTATACTACTTTCTGTGTTCCGTGTTCTATGTTCTATATTCTATGGTCTGCCTGTCTGTTCATATCATATCATCATATCATATCATCATATCATATATATACAGCCGGAAACAGGCCTTTTCGGCCCTCCAAGTCCGTGCCGCCCAGTGATCCCCGTACATTAACACTATCCTACACCCACTAGGGACAATTTTTACATTTACCCAGCCAATCAACCTACATACCTGTACGTCTTTGTTCATCTCTACACAGTACAGATTAGCACGGCTCGGAAATTGTCAATTAGCTCATGTATTGAAGTTGAACAATTAATAGATTTGAAATTAGATGATGAGGTAACAGCGTGTACAGACATTTAATATTCTGTCTCAGGGTCGTTCATTTGTTTCTTTAATGATGTATAACATGGATTAATCCTCTTGTATCTGTCCGCACATTTGCAGAGGAGGTACAGCCTATAACGTGGTCATTCAGCCTTGCAATCTGTGCTGGTATTAATGGGCCAAGCAAGGTTTCTTGCTCACCTAGTAAGTGAATCTATAAGTGAATATGCTCGCATTTATTTATTTCCTGGGTTAGGAAATGGGGAAGCACAAAGAAATCTGGGTGTCCTTGTTCATCAGTCACTTAAAGTTAGCATGCAGGGAGTAAAGAAAGCTAATGGCATGTTGGCCCTTATGACAAGAGGAGTTGAGTATAGGAGCAAAGAGGTCCTTCTGCAGTTGTACAGTCAAGTCAAGTCAAGTCAATTTATTTGTATAGCACATTTAAAAACAACCCACGTTGACCAAAGTGCTGCACATCTGACCAGGAAAAAAAAGAAACATACAGTGGCAGGCAGCCAAACACAACGGCGCGGCCATCTTGAACAGAATGTTAATTCAATCACCCACAGTCCAACAATAAAAGTACTAAACAGGCACCCAAAATTACCCAACCCCAAAAACCCCCCAAAACACAGTCCAACAATAAAAGCATTAAATAGGCATTCAAATCACACACCCCAAAACCCCCAAAAACACAGTCCAACAATAAAAGCATCAAACAGGCACTCAAACCACCCAACCCCAAAAACACACAAAAAAAGAAACATCCATCAAAAGAAACATCCATCAAAGAAACATCCATCACAGTGAGTCTCCTCCAGTCCTCTCTCTCCTCACTGTGATGGAAGGCCACAATGTCTTTCCCTTCTCCCGCTGTGCCTCGCCCGCAGTCAGGTTGTTGTGGTTGCAGGCCGCACCGGACGGTCCACAGGGCCCTAGTGAGGCCGCACCTGGAGTACTGTGTGCAGTTTTGGTCTCCAAATTTGAGTAAGGACATTCTTACTATTGAGGGAGTGCAGCGTAGGTTCACTAGGTTAATTCCTGCAATGGCGGGACTGTTATATGTTGAAAGATTGAAGCGACTAGGCTTGTATACACTGGAATTTAGAAGGATGAGAGGGGATCTTATTGAAACATATAAGATTATTAAGGGATTGGACACGCTAGAGGCAGGAAACATGTTCCCAATATTGGGGGAGTCCAGAACCAGGGGCCACAGTTTAAGAATAAGGGGTAGGCCATTTAGAACGGGGATGAGGAAAAAAAAATTCACTCAAAGAGTTGTAAATCTGTGGAATTCTCTGCCTCAGAAGTCAGTGGAGGCCAATTCTCTGGATGCTTTCAAGAGAGAGTTAGATAGAGCTCTTAATGTTAGCGGAGTCAGGGGGTATGGGGAGAAGGTAGGAACGGGGTGCTGATTGTGAATGATCAGCCATGATCACATTGAATGGCGGTGCTGGTTCGAAGGGCCGAATGGCCTACTCCTGCACCTATTGTCTATTGACTATAATATAAAAACAATGATGTAATGCTGGGTCAGAAGGAACTGCAGAAGCTGGTTTACACCGAAGATAGACATGAATTAGGTCATTTGGCCCATCAAGTTTACTCCACCATTCAATCATGGCTGATCTATCTCTCCTTTCTAACCCCATTCTCCTGCCTTCTCCCCATAGCCCCTGATGCCCGTACTAATCAACAATCTTTCTATCTCTGCCTTAAAAATATCTCAAAAACTAAATGTGTAGGAAGGAACTGCAGATGCTGGTTTAAACAGAAGAGAGACCCAAAATGCTGGAGTAACTCAGCGGGACAGGCAGCATCTCTTGAGAGAAGGGATGGGTGACGTTTTGGGTCGAGACTGAAGAAAGGTCTAGACCCGAAACGTCACCCATTCCTTCTCTCTTAAAAGCTAAACATTCCTTCTCATCTTCGTTGCATTTTTGCTGCTGCTAAGATCCTCACTGTGTTTTAAAGCAAGCTGACCATTTTTGTAGCTTTCAGCTTCTATTGATTTTCTTTTTATTTTGTGATAAGCAACATAATGGATCTGTCCTTCTCATCTTTTGGATTCAGGATGGGATATCTTTATTTGTCATCCAAACAACAAGTCTTTTGGACGAGGTTTCGTCACCCACAGTCCAACAATAAGAGCAAAAAAATAAGCAAATTACACAACCCCAACCAACACAAAACACCAAACAAAAGAAACGTCCATCACAGTGAGTCTCCTCCAGTCACCTCCTCACTGTGATGGAAGGCCAGAATGTATTTTCTCTTCCCCTGTCGTCTTCTCCCGCGGTCAGGCTGTTGAAGTTGCCCGTTCCAGGCCAAACCGGACGGTGAATTACAATTTTTATAATTCCAAAATCATAACCCGTCAGTGAGAGACAATGACGGCCGTGGACAAAATAACATATTTATCTCTAATGCAGCATCACCGAACAAATCATGGAGGGCATTAATCTCCAGTTCCAACGTGCACGGATTAATCATGCTTAAACACTGTCGATTCGCCCTACTGTATGAGTGAGGTATGCAGGTATTACAGACTGAAGTTTCACAGGGAAAAGTAATAGAGTTACTTAGAATCAACTGCAAAACAGAAACCGCTTTTTACAAAAATATAGAGGTTGCAATTGCTGAAGCATTAGATTTGTTAAGAGCGATGAAACTGCAAAAAAAAATTAATAGCTAATTTAAAAAAATTGCAACACCCATATATCATCCTTGAATTCAACGAAAATTAAATCAGCTTTCGTCTCCCTTCACGGGCAGTGGAAGAACAGCACTTTTCAAGTTTATTATAGAGTCTTAGGTTTTATAGAGTGATTAGACCAAGTGGACCCATTGGGCCCAAACCTCTCCTGCATTGGCGTAGCACCCTCTCCCCCCCGCCGCCCCCTCCCCCTCTCCCCCTCCACCCCTCCTCCCCTCCCCCCTCCACCCTCAACCCCCTTCCCCCTCCATCCCAATCAACCCCCCTTATCCCCTCTCCCCCTCCACCCCCCCTCCCCCTCCCCTCCCCCCCCCACCCGCCCCCCTCCCCTTCCATCCCAATCAACCCCACTTATCCCCCCCCTCCCCTCCCCTTCTCCCACTCCCTCCCACTCCATCCCAATCAACCTCCTCTTATCCTCCCTCCCTCCCTCCCTCCCTCCCTCCCTCCCTCCCTCCCTCCCTCCCTCCCTCCCTCCCTCCCTCCCTCCCTCCCTCCCTCCCTAGGAGATAGATTTAAATTTTAAAATGTCTTAGGTTTTATAGAGTGATTAGACCAAGTGGACACATTGGGCCCAAACCTCTCCTCCATTGGTATAGCACCCTCTCCTCCCCCCCCTTCTCCCTCCCCCTCTCCCTTATCCCCCCTCCCTCGAAGATAGATTTAAACTTTAAAATGTGAATAACTTTAAATATATAACACCGATTTCAATGAAACTTCTTCCATTAGCACCAAAGGGACGTCGGTGAGTAAGGTGGGCCTAAAATTCCCGGAATGGCGGGACTGTCATATGTTGAAAGACTGGAGCAGCTAGGCTTATATACATTGGAATTTAGAAGGATGAGAGGGGATCTTATCGAAACATATAAGATTATTAAGGGGTTGGACACGTTAGAGGCAGGAAACATGTTCCCAATGTTGGGGGAGTCCAGAACCAGGGGCCACAGTTTAAGAATAAGGCCCATTTAGAATGGAGATGAGGAAAAACATTTTCAGTCAGAGAGTTGTATATCTGTGGAATTCTCTGCCTCAGAAGGCAGTGGAGGCCAATTATCTGAATGCATTCAAGAGAGAGCTAGATAGAGCTCTTAAGGATAGCGGAGTCAGGGGGTATGGGGAGAAGGCAGGAACGGGGTACTGATTGAGAATGATCAGCCATGATCACATTGAATGGTGGTGCTGGCTCGAAGGGCCGAATGGCCTCCTCCTGCACCTATTGTCTATAAAGTCCGCACTGACCATCAACTACCCAGTTTATATTAATCCCACATTTCTATTGTGCGCACATGTATCGTCACTTCAGTTTCAGTTTAGTTTATTGTCATGTGTACCGAGGTACAGTGAAAAGCTTTTGTTGCGTGTTATCCAGTCAACGGAAAGACAATACACGATTACAATCGAGCCGTTTACAGTGTGCATTTACTGTGAAAAGGGGAATAATGTTTAATGCAAGGTAAAGCCAGTAAAGTCCGATCAAGGATAGTCTGTGGGTCACCAGTGAGGTGGATAGTTGTTCAGGACCGCTCTCTAGTTGTGGTAGACTGCTTTAGTTGTCTGTTAACAGCTGGAACGAGAATCATCAGCCTAACGCAAGCACGTCCTTTATTTGCCAGCCATTTCCGCATGAGACACCTTTTCAAAGTAAGCACGTCATTATCAACATTGCAGATTGCATATCATATCATATCATATATATACAGCCGGAAACAGGCCTTTTCGGCCCTCCAAGTCCGTGCCGCCCAGCGATCTCTGTACATTAACACTATCCTACACCCACTAGGGACAATTTTTACATTTACCCAGCCAATTAACCTACATACCTGTACGTCTTTGGAGTGTGGGAGGAAACCGAAGATCTCGGAGAAAACCCACGCAGGTCACGGGGAGAACGTACAAACTCCTTACAGTGCAGCACCCGTAGTCAGGATCGAACCTGAGTCTCCGGCGCTTCTTCAATCCCTTTCTATACTCAAACTCAAGGAACCTGACATTGTTATTGTCTGTGTAACATCAACTAAAGAAAGACTCCTCTGGTGACCTGTGTGGACAAACAGCTTCACTAATAAGACAGACACAAAGTGCTGGAGTAACTCAGCGGGACAGGCAACTTCTCCGGAGAGAAGGAGTGGGTGACGTTTCGGGTCGAGACCCTTCTTCAGTCTTGATGCAAACAGGGTTTTTTTTCCCCTTTACTGTTTAAATCCTGCAGCTTTCCTCTGCTCAAGGATTTTCAAAGTTTTCATTCAATTGGTTCCCTATTGAAAGCATTTTACAATCATTTTTTCCTTCATAATACAAAGTGTTTAAGAAGGAACTGCAGATTCTGGTTTAAACCAAAGATAGATACAATAAGCTGGAGTAACTCAGCGGGACAGGCAGCATCTGTGGACAAAAAGAATAGGAGACGTTTTGGGTCGAGACCATTCAGACCACTAATAACCTGTATTCATGGGCTTAATTGGTACATTGTAAGGGTATTCTGATTTAGCAAGTGTGGTGCTTTACATATAACTCAATCTCAAACTGCTTGATGGTTTAATGTTCGATACAAAGATTACATAAAATAATACACTGATAGATAGACACTGTCATTGTGCAGAAGATGTTTCTTTCTTTAATGTAATAAAAAGGAACTGCAGACGCTGGCTTACTCCAAAGCTAGACACAAAATGCTGGAGTAACTCATAGAGAGTCCTGGTGAAAACAGGCCCTTCAGCCCACTTGCCCATGCTGACCAACACCCCATCTACACAAAAGATAGACACAAAAAGCTGGAGTAACTCAGCGGGTCAGACAGCATCTCTGGGGGAAATGAATAGGTGACGTTTTGGGTCATACATAGAACTAGTGATCAATGGTTGGCGTGAACTTGATGGGTCAAAGGGCCAGATTCCACGCTGCATCCCTGAACTAAACCCATGGCGGCAAGAACAGAAAAGCAGAGTATTACCTGAATGGTGGCCAATTAGGAAAAGGGGAGATACAACGAGACCTGAGTGTCATGGTGCACCAGTCATTGAAAGCAAGCGTGCAGGTGCAGCAGGCAGTGAAGAAAGCAAATGGTATGTTAGCATTCATAGCAAGAGGATTTGAGTATAGGAGCAGGGAGGTTCTGCTGCAGTTGTACAGGGCCTTGGTGAGACCGCACCTGGAGTATTGTGTACAGTTTTGGTCTCCTAATCTGAGGAAAGACATTCTAGCCTTAGAGGGAGTACAGAGAAGGTTCACCAGATTGATCCCTGGGGTGGCAGGACTTTCATATGAAGAAAGACTGGATAGACTAGGCTTATACTCGCTGGAATTTAGAAGACTGAGGGGGGATCTTATTGAAACATATAAAATTCTTAAGGGGTTGGAGAGGCTAGATGCGGGAAGATTGTTCCCGATGTTGGGGGAGTCCAGAACCAGGGGTCACAGCTTAAGGATAAGGGGGAAGTCTTTTAGGACCGAGATGAGAAAACATTTCTTCACACAGAGAGTGGTGAGTCTGTGGAATTCTCTGCAACAGAAGGTAGTTGAGGCCAGTTCATTGGCTATATTTAAGAGGGAGTTAGATGTGGCCCTTATGACTAAAGGGATCAGGGGGTATGGAGAGAAGGCAGGTACAGGCTACTGAGCTGGATGATCAGCCATGATCACATTGAATGGCGGTGCAGGCTCGTAGGGCCGAATGGCCTACTCCTGCACCTATTTTCTATGTTTCTATGTTTCTATCTCTGAAGAAGGATCCTGACCCAAAATGTCACCTATCCATGTTCTCCGGCGATACTGCCTCAATCTAAAATAGACACAAAATGCTGGAGTAACTCAACGGGTCAGGTAACATCTCTGGAGAAAAGAAATAGCTGATGTTTCGGGTCGGAACCCTTCTTCAGACTGGGCAATCTGAAGAAGAGTCTCGGCCAACTGAAACGTCACCTATTCCTTCTCTCCAGAGATGCAGCTTGACCCGTTGAGTTACTCCAGCATTTCGTGTCTATTTCCAGTTTAAACCAGCATTTAGACAATAGAAAATAGGTGCAGGAGAAGGCCATTCGGCCCTTCGAGCCAGCACCGCCATTCAATGTGATCATGGCTGATCACTCTCAATCAGTACCCCGTTCCTGCCTTCTCCCCATACCCCCTGACTCCGCTATCCTTAAGAGCTCTATCCAGCTCTCTCTTGAATGCATTCAGAGAATTGGCCTCCACTGCCCTCTGAGGCAGAGAATTCCACAGATTCACAACTCTCTGACTAAAAATATTTTTCCTCATCTCTGTTCTAAATGGCGTACCCCTTATTCTTAAACTGTGGCCCCTGGTTCTGGACTCCCCCAACATTGGGAACATGTTTCCTGCCTCTAACGTGTCCAACCCCTTAATAATTTTATACGTTTCGATAAGATCCCCTCTCATCCTTCTAAATTCCAGTGTATACAAACCTAGTCGCTCCAGTCTTTCAACATATGACAGTCCCGCCATTCCGGGAATTAACCTAGTAAACCTACGCTGCACGCCCTCAATAGCAAGAATATCCTTCCTCAAATTTGGAGACCAAAACTGCACACAGTACTCCAGGTGCGGTCTCACTAGGGCCCTGTACAACTGCAGAAGGACCTCTTTGCTCCTATACTCAACTCCTCTTGTTATGAAGGCCAACATTCCATTGGCTTTCTTCACTGCCTGCTGTACCTGCATGCTTCCTTTCAGTGACTGATGCACTAGGACACCCAGATCCCGTTGTACGTCCCCTTTTCCTAACTTGACACCATTCAGATAATAATCTGCCTTCCTATTCTTACCACCAAAGTGGATAACCTCACACTTATCTACATTAAACTGCATCTGCCATGCATCCGCCCACTCACACAACCTGTCCAAGTCACCCTGCAACCTCATAGCATCTTCCTCACAGTTCACACTGCCACCTAGCTTTGTATCATCGGCAAATTTGCTAATGGTACTTTTAATCCCTTCATCCAAGTCATTGATGTATATTGTAAATAGCTGCGGTCCCAACACCGAGCCTTGCGGTACCCCACTAGTCACTGCCTGCCATTCTGAAAGGGACCCATTTATCCCCACTCTTTGCTTTCTGTCTGTCAACCAACTTTCTATCCATGTCAGTACCCTACCTCCAATACCATGTGCTCTAATTTTGCCCACCAATCTCCTATGTGGGACCTTGTCGAAGGCTTTCTGAAAGTCGAGGTACACCACATCCACCGGCTCTCCCCTGTCAATTTTCCTAGTTACATCCTCAAAAAATTCCAGTAGATTAGTCAAGCACGATTTCCCCTTCGTAAATCCATGCTGACTCGGAACGATCCTGTTACTGCGATCCAAATGCTCCGCGATTTCGTCTTTTATAATTGACTCCAGCATCTTCCCCACCACTGATGTCAGACTAACTGGTCTATAATTTCCCGTTTTCTCTCTCCCTCCTTTCTTAAAAAGTGGGATAACATTAGCTACCCTCCAATCCACGGGAACTGACCCGGAATCTATAGAACATTGGAAAATAATCACTAATGCGTCCACAATTTCTAGAGCCACCTCCTTAAGCACCTTGGGATGCAGATCATCAGGCCCTGGGGATTTATCAGCCTTGAGTCCCATCAGTCTACCCAAAACTTTTTCCTGCCTAATGTGGATTTCCTCCAGTTCCTCTGTCACCCTTGGATCTCTGGCCACTAGAACATTTGGGAGATTGTTTGTATCCTCCTTAGTGAAGACAGATCCAAAGTACCGGTTCAACTCATCTGCCATTTGCAGTTCCTTCCCACAAACCCTTAATGTAAGTTAATTATCGACAATTCCTAACCCTTACACAGGTGCTGCCTGACCCGCTGAGTTCTTCCAGCAGTTTGATTTTTCTTTTGCACCAGATTTCAGCATTTGCAACTTTTTGTGTCTCCAAAAAAAGAAAATCTCAAGTCTTTCCTCGTTACTGTGAGATTGATTTCCACAGAATTGTATTTCAGAAATTAACAGACAGCTCTATTACAACCGAATAGTATGAGTCACATAAGGGTAATTTTTTACTCGAAAGAGTTGCAAAGACTTTTAAGAAACATTGCAATCTTACTCAGGGAGTCACTACCTGCTAATAGAGTGGTGACATTTACAACATCATTATATTGAAAGGAATTACTGGTGGGACCACAGTAACAGAAAACTGGTGAATGGGACCTATTGCAGGTAGACACAAAGTGCTGGAGTAACTCAGCGGGACAGGCAGCATCTCTGGAGTGGTGGTTCTGCTATACTGCAGCGTTTGCATTCCTAATGAGCCTTGTGTTATAGAAAACCACGTTACAAAAACTATTGTTTCAATGTGGAAATGGCTACTGACTATCCCGCGGTCTAGGCTTAAGCTCAGGGGTGACCGCGCTTTTGCGGTTGCAGCTCCTAGACTGTGGAACAGCATCCCACTCCCCATCAGAACTGCCCCCTCCATCGACTCCTTTAAGTCCAGGCTCAAAACCTACTTCTACTCCCTAGCGTTTGAGGCCCTCTGAGGGGGCGCTGTGAACTGTTTATGTATGTGCTGTTATGTTTGTGTGCCATTGTATGTTCGTTTCTTAGTACCTGAACTGATGTACAGCACTTTGGTCAACGTGGGTTGTGTTTAAATGTGCTATACAAATAAAATTGACTTGACTTGACTTGACGTTCGGGTCGGATTGCATGATGGTGCAGTGGTAGAGTTGCTGCCTCACAGCGCCAGAGACCCAGGTTCGATCCTGACCACGGTTACTGTCTGTACAAAGTATGTACGTTCTCTCCGTGACCATGTGGGTTTTCTCCGGGTGCTCCAGTTTCCTCTCACATTACAAAGATATGCAGGTTTGTAGGTTAATTGGCTTCTGTAAAATACCCCTAGTTCGTAGGCTGTGAGACTGGGATAACGTAGCTAGTGTATGGGTAATCGTTGGACTGGACAGTCTGAAGAAGGGTCTCAACCTGAAACGTCACCTATTCCTTATAGCTCAGCAGGACAGGCAGCATCTCTGGAAAGAAGGAATGGGTGACGTTTCGGGTCGAGACCCTACTTCAGACTCCACAGATGCTGCCTGACCCGCTGAGTTACTCCAGCACTTTGTGCCTTGTCGCGGTACATGGACTTTGGGAACGAAGCCTTACTTGGCCAAATTTGAGGAAGGATATTCTTGCTATTGAGGGCGTGCAGCGTAGGTTTACCAGGTTAATTCCCGGAATGGCGGGACTGTCGTTTGTTGAAAGACTGGAGCGACTAGGCTTGTATACACTGGAATTTAGAAGGATAAGAGGGGATCTTATCGAAACATATAGGATTATTAAGGGGTTGGACACGTTAGAGGCAGGAAACATGTTCCCAATGTTGTGGGAGTACAGAACCAGGGGCCACAGCTTAAGAATAAGGGGTAGGCCATTTAGAACGGAGATGAGGAAAAACCTTTTCAGTCAGGGAGTTGTAAATCTGTGGAATTCTCTGCCTCAGAAGGCAGTGGAGGCCAATTCTCTGAATCCATTCAAGAGAGAGCTAGATAGAGCTCTTAAGGATAGCGGAGTCAGGGGGTATGGGGAGAAGGCAGGAACGGGGTACTGATTGAGAATGATCAGCCATGATCACATTGAATGGTGGTGCTGACTCGAAGGGCCGAATGGCCTCCTCCTGCACCTATTGTCTATTGTCTATTGTCTATTGACTTGCATCTGCCATCAACATTCATGAATATGAAAAACAGATAACCTTCAGAATAAATCATTGCACTGCTTGATGTGAATCTCTGCAGTCCAATGCATCTGAAAAATCAAATGTGTAAACATCTTTAAAGATTCATCTATAAATATTAAAAGCGACATTCTGAAAATATCTGAAAATATTACTGTCAGAATGTGTGGAAAATTAAGTTATTCTTCTCCAGCTTAATAAATTTGAATTATTACCAAGAGCACTGGGCAGAAAAAGAGGAATTTGCATTTATAGAATGACTTTCATGACATTGGTTTTTCCCAAAGTTCCTCTGCCTCTAAAGGATCTGAAGGGAATGCAGATGCTGGTTTAAACCAAAGATAGACACAAGAAGCTGGAGCAACTCAGCGGGACAGGCAGCATCTCTGGAGAGAAGAAATGGGTGACGTTTCGGGTCTGAAGATGTGTCTTGACCCAAAATGTCAGGGGTGATTGATGGTCGGTGTGGACTCGGTGGGCCTGAAAGCCTGTTTGCATGCTGTATTTAAGGTTGCCAACTGTCCCGTATTAGCCGGGATGTCCCGTATTTTGGGCTGAATTAGTTTGTCCCGTACGGGACCGCCCTTGTCCGGTACTAGTCGGGTTGCCAACTTCCTCACTCCCAAATACGGGACAAAGGGTGACATAGAAACATAGACATAGAAACATAGAAAATAGGTGCAGGAGTAGGCCATTCGGCCCTTCGAGCCTGCACCGCCATTCAATATGATCATGGCTGATCATCCAACTCGGTATCCCGTACCTGCCTTCTCTCCATACCCCCTGATCCCTTTAGCCACAAGGGCCACATCTAACTCCTTTTTAAATATAGCCAATGAACTGGCCTCAACTACCTTCTGTGGCAGAGAATTCCACAGATTCACCACTCTCTGTGTGAAAAAAAACTTTCTCATCTCGGTCCTAAAAGACTTCCCCTTATCCTTAAACTGTGACCCCTTGTTCTGGACTTCCCCAACACCGGGAACAATCTTCCTGCATCTAGCCTGTCCAACCCCTTAAGAATTTTGTAAGTTTCTATAAGATCCCCCCTCAATCTTCTAAATTCCAGCGAGTACAAGCCGAGTCTATCCAGTCTTTCTTCATATGAAAGTCCTGCCATCCCAGGAATCAATCTGGTGAACCTTCTCTGTACTCCCTCTATGGCAAGAATGTCTTTCCTCAGATTAGGAGACCAAAACTGTACGCAATACTCCAGGTGTGGTCTCACCAATGCCCTGTACAACTGCAGCAGAACCTCCCTGCTCCTATACTCAAATCCCCTCGCTATGAATGACAACATACCATTCGCTTTCTTCACTGCCTGCTGCACCTGCATGCCTACTTTCAATGACTGGTGTACCACGACACTCAGGTCTCGTTGTATCTCCCCTTCTCCTAATCGGCCACCATTCAGTCTGCTTTCCTGTTCTCGCCACCAAAGTGGATAACCTCACATTTATCCACATTATACTGCATCTGCCATGCATTTGCCCACTCACCTAACCTATCCAAGTCACGTTGCGGCCTCCTAGCATCCTCTTCACAGCTAACACTGCCCCCCATCTTCATGTCATCCGCAAACTTGGAGCGTCACCGCCCCGCGCCCCACGTGACCTCACCCAGCCAGCGGCCATGTGCTCCCGCTCCACCAATGGCGGCCGCCCGACCAGGGTGGAGCGGGAGCACGTGGCCGCTGGCTGGGTGAGGTCACGTGGGGCGCGGGGCGGTGACGTCACCTTGTCCTGTATTTGAGAGTGAGGAAGTTGGCAACCCTAGCTGCATCTCCAAACTAAAATAAAGTAGGGCAATAGTCTACAGGTTAAATGAGGACAAAAATCTAACGAGAAGAATATAAACAGAGTTCTGACCGAATGCTCCTCAAATGTTATTATAATGGAGGGGACAATGTTAATGTTGTAATTAAGGATGAACTATATGTGAAGTGTTGAACATAACGAGCTTTGTAAATGACGATGAATTAAGGGATCTAGTATCTTTGAAAGTGGATAACTGGTGAGTCCCCGATGAAATATATGGCAGACTAAAGAAAGAAATTAGAGAGTAAATTACAGAGGCCTTGCCCATCAATTTACAATCATCCCGAGCTCCAGGAACGATGCTGCAAGTTCAAAAGATATTGTATCTTTAGATAGAACAGGAAGAGATAAAAAAAGAAGTAATTACGGGCCAGTTAGAATACCTTCACTGGTGGGCAATGTTTTGGAATCAATTTTCAGAGAGAGTATAAATCATTTAGAGAGAGACAGATTAATCAGATAGAGTTAGCGTGGACTTGTTAACGATGGGTTACATCTATTCAACTTGACTAAGTTTCTTCAGGTGATGGTAAGGAGAGATGATGAGGACAATGTATTTTCATGTACTTCACAGCGATTTAGACAAGGAGTTTTTAAAAGGTCGCGCATTACAGGCTGGTTAAAAATGAAAAGGTGCATGGGATTGAAGGGGGGAACATACCAACATGGACCCAAAGTTGGTACAGTGATAGGAATGCGGTCATTACTAACATGGTGCAGCGGTAGAGTTGCTGCCTCACAGCGCCAGAGACCAGGGTTCGATCCTGACCCCGGATGCTGTCTGTACTAGGGTTGCCAACTGTCCCGTATTAGCCGGGACATCCCGTATTTTAGGTAAATTGATTTGTCCCATACGAGACCGTCCTTGTCCAGTATTAGGCCTGGGGGGCGCTGTAGGCCTAGACGCTGTAGGCCCAGACGCTGTAGGCCTAGACGCTGTAGGCCCAGACGCTGTAGGCCCAGACGCTGTAGGCCCAGACGCTGTAGGCCCAGACGCTGTAGGCCCAGACGCTGTAGGCCCAGACGCTGTAGGCCCAGACGCTGTAGGCCCAGACGCTGTAGGCCCGGACAGTGTAGTAGGAAAAAAATGCAGATGCTGGTTAAAATATGTGTCTACATTCTGGACAGTGTAGACAATAGACAATAGACAATAGGTGCAGGAGGAGGCCATTCGGTCCTTCGAGCCAGCACCACCATTCAATGTGATCATGGCTGATCAATCTCAATCAGTACCCCGTTCCTGCCTTCTCCCCATACCCCCTGATTCTGCTATCCTTAAGAGCTCTATCTAGCTCTCTCTTGAATGCATTCAGAGAATTGGCCTCCACTGCCTTCTGAGGCAGAGAATTCCACAGATTTACAACTCTCTGACTGAAAAGGTTTTTCCTCATCTCCGTTCTAAATGGCCTACCCCTTATTCTTAAACTGTGGCCCCTGGTTCTGGACTCCCCCAACATTGGGAACATGTTTCCTGCCTCTAACGTTGTCCAACCCCTTAATAATCTTATACGTTTCGATAAGATCCCCTCTCATCCTTCTAAATTCCAGTGTATACAGTGTAGGTTGGGATAGTGTAGGTTCGGACAGTGTAGGACAGCGTAGGTCCGGAGGCCCTGGTGCCGTCAGACGGAGGCTGCGTAGCAACCCGCCTCCCGGCCCGGGCGGCTGCCTTTGGTGGAGCGGGAGCACGTGACCGCTGGCTGGGTGAGGTCACATGGGGCGCAGAGTGGTGACGTCACCTTGGCCCGTATTTGGGAGTGAGATAGTTGTCACCCCTAGTCTGTACGGAGTTTGTACGTTTTCCCCGTGACCAGGTGGGTTTTTTCCGGGTGCTCCAGTTTCCTCCCAAACTCCAAACACGTGCAGGTTCGTAGGTTAAATGCCTTCTGTAAATCGCAGGATGTGCAGAATGCAAAACTGGGATAACTTAGAACTAGTGAACAGGGTGATCGTTAGTCAGCGCGGACTCAATGGGCCAAAGGGCCTGTTTCCACGATGTATCTCTAGACGAACTGGTTTTGTACTTGTAAAGATGTCACCTTTGGGTTCCATAATGCTCAGTACTCAGCCCATGACTCTCTGCTACAGAAGGCAGTGGAGGCCAATTCACAGGATGTTTTCAAGAGAGAGTTAGATTTAGTTCTTGGAGCTCGAATTTAGAAGGATGAGAGGGGATCTTATAGAAACATATACAATTCTTAAGGGATTGGACAGGCTAGATGCATGAGAAATGTTCCTGATGTTGGGGGGGTGTCCAGAACCAGGGGTCACAGTTTAAGAATAAAGGGGAGGCCATTTAGGACTGGGATGTGGAAAATCTCTTTCACCCAGAGAGTTGTGAATCTGTGGAATTCTCTGCCACAGAAGGCAGTGGAGCCAATTCACTGGATGTTTTCCAGAGAGAGTTAGATTTAGTTCTTAGGGCTAATGGATTCAAGGGATATGTGGAGAAAGCAGGAACGGGGTACTGATTCTGGATGATCAACCATGATCATATTGAAAGGCGGTGCTGGCTCGAAGGGCCGATTGTCTTACTCCTGCACCTATTTTCTATGTTTTTATGTTTCTTTGATTTTGATTGATTGATTGAACTGATTAATTGAGACACAGCAGCAATAATAAAAAAAATCATATAATAACAGTTCTGGTTTAATAGCTTCAGGAAGCAATGAAGAGACATTTGATATAGAACACTCTTTGATTGGGAAATTATAGGATTGTGGTTTACATTTATTACTGTAGGGATACTAAACTAATCACAATCTTCCGCTGCCATCTCACCGCCGATATTATTTGTAATAATATTTGTCTCGTTTTCTCTCTTTATTCCACTTGAATCAACAGTTGGTGAAATTGCTTTCAGCGTTTTTGTTCTATCTGTGTTTGTTCTATCTGAAGAAGGTCCCAACACAAAACGTCACCCATCCATGTTCTCAACAGATGCTGCCTGACCCGCTGAGATACTCCAGCACTTTGTGTCTTTTAACATGTGTGTACTTGTGTGGGTGAGTGTGGGTGTGTGTGTGTGTGTGTGTGTGTGTGTGTGAGTGTGTGTGTGTGTGTTAGTGCGTGTGTGTGTGTGAATGCATGTGTGAGTGCGTGTGTGGATGAGTGTGTGCTTGTATGTCTGCTTGTGTGTGTGTGCGTGTGTGCGTGTGTGTGTGTGTGTGAGTGTGTGAGTGTGTGAGTGTGAGTGTGTTAGTGCGTGTGTGTGTGTGAATGCATGTGTGAGTGCGTGTGTGGATGAGTGTGTGCTTGTATGTCTGCTTGTGTGTGTGCGTGTGCGCGCGCGCGTTTGAGTGTGTGTGTATGTGTGTGTGTGAGTGTGTGTGTGTGCGTGTGTGCGTGTGTGTGTCAATGCGTGTGTGCGTGTGTGTGAGTGTGCGCATGTGTTTGTGTGTGTGTGCGCGTGTGCGTTTGAGTGTGTGTGTGTGTGTGTGTGTGTGTGTGTTTGAGTGTGTGTGTGTGTGAATGCGTGTGTGTGTGTGTGTGTTTGAGTGTGTGTGTGTGCGCGCGCGCGTTTGAGTGTGTGTGTGTGTGTGTGTGAGTGTGTGTGTGATGCTTACTGCACTCTGAAAACTTTAAATTTTGCATTTAATGCGAGTCTTTGCCAGTGTTTATCTGTTTGCCAGGTGTTTAATTGCTTATATTTTTAACATGATTGAGTTGCTCTTCCATTCCAATTCTCTGGGTTTCCAAGCATGGCCGACTGTAGCTTAGTCAAGCTGAAGTGCAAACTGAGGTTCTCTAAGGTCCTAGTGCTCAACACCGCATGAAGCAGAACATAGTCCCGACACGTAGCAACCTGCAGATGCTGAAATCTAGAGTTAAAACACAAACATCTGGAGTTGCAATGGGCCAGGCCGCGTCTGGCAGGAGGGAATCCACAGCCGAGGCTTCTGATCGGAAGTTAAGCCAACAATCTGGTTGTCAGGGCAACAGAGTGGCGCAGCGGGTAGAGCTGCTGTCCGACAGCGCTGGAGACCCAGGTTCGATCCTGACCTGTGGACGTGTGGGTTTTCTCTGGGAGCTCCGGTTTCCTCCCACATTCCAAGCGCAGGCGTGTTTGTAACATAGAAACATAGAAAATAGGTGCAAGTCAGAACCGCCGTTCAATATGATCATGGCTGATCATCCAGAATCAGTACCCCGTTCCTGCTTTCTCCCCATATCCCATGATCCCGTTAGCCCTAAGAGTTACTCTCTCTTGAATGCAGGTTTGTAGGTAAATTGGCTTCTGTAAATTGTCCCTGATGTGTAGGATAGAACTGCTGTGCGATGATCGCTGGTCGGCACAGACTCGGTGGGCCGAAGGGCCTGTTTCCGTGCTGTATCCCTAAACTAAAGTAAACTAAACTAAAAGGAAGGAACTGCAGATGCTGTTTTACACCAAAGATGGACACAAGATATTGGGGTAACTCATTGGGCAGGCAGCATCTGTGGAGAGAAGGAATGGGTGACGTTTTGGATCGAGACCCTTCTTCAGACTGGATTGGACTGCAAGCTAGCATAAACACGATGGGCTGAACAACTTCCTCCGATGTTGCGAGAAGACGTGAGAAAGATTACTCCTTATGGGAGTTTCCTATGCGCAAATTGAATGCCATGTTACCTGCATTAGAAAGCTAACTATACATCATTGATTGCAGAGACCTGAAGTCATGAATAGACAATAGACAATAGACGATAGGTGCAGGAGTAGGCCATTCGGCCCTTCGCGCCAGCACCGCCATTCAATGTGATCATGGCTGATCATCCACAATCAGTACCCTGTTCCTGCCTTCTCCCCATACCCCCTGACTCCGCTATCATTAAGAGCTCTATCTAACTCCCTTTTGAAAGCATCCAGTGAATTGGCCTCCACTGCCTTCTGAGGCAGAGAATTCCACAGATTCACAACTCTCTGGGTGAAATAGTTTTTCCTCATCTCCGTTCTAAATGGCCTACCCCTTATTCGTAAACTGTGGCCCCTGGTCCTGGATGAAAGATGAAATATGATTCCAAATTTTTCAGCCTTTCTCCTAAATAAACAAAATGGACGACACGGTGGTGCAGCGGTAGAGCTATTGCCTTCCAGCGCCAGAGACCCGGGTTCGATCCTGACCATGAGTGCTTGGCAGTACGTTCTCCCCGTGACCTGCGTGGGTTTTTCTCCGAGATTTTCGGTTTCCTCCCACACTCCAAAGACGTACAGGTTTGTGGGATAATTGGCTTTGGTATGAATGTAAAATTGTCCCTAGTGTGTGCAGGGTAGTTAGTGTGCGGGGATCGCTGGTCGGCGCGGACTCGGTGGGCCGAAGGGCCTGTATCCGCACTGTATCTCGAAACTAAACTAAACTAAACTGAACCAAAATCCAATATTTGAATTCAATGGTGAAGCAAGTTTCTCCCTGGTCTGATTGCACAATGATTTCACCATTGCAATATTAATGACTAGAATATTGAGAATGTGCTCCTAGTATCAAAAAACTAATTTGCACCCTATTGCTATGAAAGTCTAACGGTCAGTACTTAAAATATTATTGTAATAATTTTCCTGTGCTAATGTGGCAACAGAGGTTTGAAAACTGATTAAAAACGAAGGCAAAGCCAAGGGTAATAAATCAAACTTTAGTTCCAGATTCCAGCGTAAATATTTATTGTTACTGCCCAGAGTAGAGATTGTTCATTATGGAAATGTTAGGTTTTACCATGTGTTAATAACAGTTATCTCATTCAGCTGCAACTGGATTTGATTAAGCTGTGCACTAAGTTGCCCTAATTGCTAAAACAGTCACGGTTCTTTACCAGTGGAAAGACGAGAAAGCTGATCAATGCTGGTGGATCAATAAGCTTGTCTTGGCTGTATCCCGTTCACAAGTTGGCTTGGCCTTATGCAAGCCCCTGTTGTACCTCACTCTGAGTCGCACCCCGGTCAGTCCCTCTTCTCCCCTCTCCCATTAGGCAAAACTAGAAAAACAAGTGCAGGAGTAGGCCATTCAGCCCTTCGAGCCAGCACCACCATTCAATAGACAATAGAAAATAGGTGCAGGAGAAGGCCATTCGGCCCTTTGAGCCAGCACTGCCATTCAATGTGATCATGGCTGATCATTCTCAATCAATACCCCGTTCCTGCCTTCTCCCCATACCCCCGGACTCCGCTATCCTTAAGAGCTCTATCTAGCTCTCTCTTGAATGTATTCAGAGAATTGGCCTCCACTGCCCTCTGAGGCAGAGAATTCCACAGGTTCAATATGATCATGGCTGATCATCCAAAATCAGTTCCCCGTTCCTGCATTTTCCCCATATCCCTTGAATCCGTTAGCCCTAAGAGCTAAACCTAACTCTCTCTTGAAAACATCCAGTGAATTGGCCTCCACTGCCAGAGAATTCTGTGGCAGAGAATTCCACAGATTTACAACTCTCTGGGTGAAAATGTTTTTCCTCATCTCAGTCCTCAAAAGGAACAGAAGTGTGAAAATGCACACCTCCAGATTCAGGGACAGTTTCTTCCCAGCTGTTGTCAGGCAACTGAACCATCCTATCACCAACTAGAGAGCAGTCCTGATCCATTATCTACCTCACCGAGGACCCGAGGACTATCTTTGATCGGACCTGAAACACAAAATGCTGGAGTAACTCAACGGGACAGGGCAGCATCTCACAATGGAAGGAATGGGTGATGTTTTGAGTCGAGACTCATTGATGGTCTTAAATTCACCATTTACATGCTTTAAACTCTAGGTTAAATGCTTTACCTTTTACCGTTTACATGCTTTAATCCCCTGTCTATATGTATTGTATTGCACTGTCTAATTGTATTGTACAGTATCGTATTGCACTGCACTGTCCTCCCCATGTCTATATGTTTTCCATTTGTATTTCACTATGACCCCCCCAGAGCACTCTGTTTCGTCCCATTCGTTGCATGATCTGTAAGGAGTGGAATGACAAATAAACTAATTCATTCAATTCATTCATTCTTCAGACTTTCTTCAGATCAAACTTTACTAGCTTTACCTTGCAATAAATATTATTTCCTTACCACTTATCTATCTACACACCATGAACGGCTCGATTGTAATCATGTATTGTCTTTCCGCTGACTGTTTAGCACGCAACAAAAGCTTTTCAATAGACAATAGACAATAGGTGCAGGAGTAGGCCATTCGGCCCTTCGAGCCAGCACCGCCATTCAATGTGATCATGGCTGATCATTCTCAATCAGTACCCCGTTCCTGCCTTCTCCCCATACCCCCTGACTCCGCTATCCTTAAGAGCTCTATCTAGCTCTCTCTTGAATGTATTCAGAGAATTGGCCTCCATTGCCCTCTGAGGCAGAGAATTCCACAGATTCACAACTCTCTGACTAAAAAAGTTTTTCCTCATCTCTGTTCTAAATGGCCTACCCCTTATTCTTAAACTGTGGCCCCTGGTTCTGGACTCCCCCAACATTGGGAACATGTTTCCTGCCTCTAACATGTCCAACCCCTTAATAATCTTATACGTTTCGATAAGATCCCCTCTCATCCTTCTAAATTCCAGTGTATACAAACCTAGTCTCTCGAGTCTTTCAACATATGACAGTCCCGCCATTCCGGGAATTAACCTAGTAAACCTACGCTGCACGCCCTCAATAGCAAGAATATCCTTCCTCAAATTTGGAGACCAAAACTGCACACAGTACTCCAGGTGCGGTCTCACTAGGGCCCTGTACAACTGCAGAAGGACCTCTTTGCTCCGATACTCAACTCCTTTCGTTATGAATGCCAACATTCCATTGGCTTTCTTCACTGCCTGCTGTACCTGCATGCTTCCTTTCAGTGACTGATGCACTAGGACACCCAGATCACGTTGTACGTCCCCTTTTCCTAACTTGACACCATTCAAATAATAATCTGCCTTCCTATTCTTACCACCAAAGTGGATAACCTCACACTTATCCACATTAAACTGCATCTGCCATGCATCCGCCCACTCACACAACCTGTCCAAGTCACCCTGCAACCTCATAGCATCTTCCTCACAGTTCACACTGCCACCCAGCTTTGTATCATCGGCAAATTTGCTAATGTTACTTTTAATCCCTTCATCCAAGTCATTGATGACTTGGTACCTCGGTACACGTGACAATAAACAAAACGGAACTTCTGTAGTCAAAGCCCAGGCCAGCGTGATAAAGGGCATGCACAGCGGTAGAGTTGTTGCCTTACAACGCCAGAGACCTGGGTTCGATCCTGACGACGGGTACTGTTTTTTCAGTCAGAGAGTTGTGAATCTGTGGAATTATTTGCCTCAGAAGGCAGTGGAGGCCAATTCTCTGAATGCATTCAAGAGAGAGCTGGATAGAGCTCTTAAGGATAGCGGAGTCAGTGGGTATGGGGAGAAGGCAGGAATGGGGTACTGATTAAGAATGATCAGCCATGATCACATTGAATGGCGGTGCTGCCTCGAAGGGTCAAATGGCCTCCTCCTGCACCTATTGTCTATTGTCTATTGTCTATTGTCTGTCTGTACGGAGTTTGTACGTTCTTCCCGTGACCTGCGTGGGTTTTCTCCGAGATCTTCCCTCCCACACTCCAAAGACGCACAGGTTTGCAGGTTAATTGGCTTGATATAAATGTAAAATTGTCCCTCCTGTGTGTAGGATAGTGTTAATGTGCGGGGATTGCTGGTCGGCAGGGAGTCGGTGGGCCGAAGGGCCTGTTTCCACTCTGTATCTCTAAACTAAACTAAATCATTTGAATGTTGTGTTTGTTTTTAATTAGATAGAGCTCTTAAGCATAGCGGAGTCAGGGGGTATGGGGAGAAGGCAGGAATGGGGTACTGATTGAGAATGATCAGCCATGATCACATTGAATGGCAGTGCTGGCTCGAAGG
>NC_135990.1:2847770-2855270 GCF_053455715.1 Rhinoraja longicauda
ACCCTTCTTCAGACTGGTCAGGGATAAGGGAAACGAGAGATACAGACAATAGACAATAGACAATAGGTGCAGGAGGAGGCTATTCGGCCCTTCGAGCCAGCACCGCCATTCATTGTGATCATGGCTGATCATTCTCAATCAGTACCCCGTTCCTGCCTTCTCCCCATACCCCCTGACTCCGCGATCCTTAAGAGCTCTATCTAGCTCTCTCTTGAATGCATTCAGAGAATTGGCCTCCACTGCCTTCTGAGGCAGAGAATTCCACAGATTCACAACTCTCTGACTGAAAAAGTTTTTCCTCATCTCCGTTCTAAATGGCCTACCCCTTATTCTTAAACTGTGGCCCCTTGTTCTGGACTCCCCCAACATTGGGAACATGTTTCCTGCCTCTAACATGTCCAACCCCTTAATAATCTTTAAGACGGTGATGTGGAGAGATAAAGAACAATGAATGAAAGAGATGCAAATGAGTAACGATGATGAAGGAAACAGGCCATTGTTAGCTGTTTGTCGGGTGAAAACGAGAAGCTGGCACCACTTGGGTGGGGAGGGATGGAGAGAGAGGGAATGCCAGGGCTACCTGAAGTGAGAGAAATCAATATTCATACCACTGGGCTGTAAGCTGCCCAAGCGAAATATGAGATGCTGTTCCTCCAATTTGCATTTAGTCTCACTCTGACGATGGAGGAGACCGAGGACAGGAATTGGAAGGAGAATCAGTGTCAGAGTAAAGATCTTGACTCACAGCGAGGGAAGGATGAAAATTGCTCCTGTTGCGAGGGTTTCTTTGTTCTGCCAGAATACGTGAGAAGATAAATGTACGTGTTCTTGGAAAGAATCAGCCTTTGAATGATTGCACTCTGGAATACCCAGAGCAAACGTCTTTCATTTATATTTTCAGAGAACGATCACAAAAGGATTCTTGCTCTCTCTCTTGCTCAATAATTTGCCTGCAGCAACCTTCTCATTAATGGATAATAAACGACGCAATTGGACCAGGTAGGAACAGTACAATCCTAGCCACATTATGCTTGTAACATACAATACAATACAATACAATACAATACAATACAATATATCTTTATTGTCATTGTACAGGGGTACAACGAGATTGGGAATGCGCCTCCCATACGATGCAATAAATTCATTAGCTAGTCAGTATTAATTATTCATTTAAACAACCCAACGAAACAAATTGTAACAGTTTTAAAACAGAATAAAGTGCAAGTAGATCTGTGCCGGATCACTGTGTGATGTGACCATCCGGCTCAGCAGGACCGGTTCATAGCAGCTATGGCCCTGGGGATGAAGCTGTTCCTGAGTCTGGAGGTGCGGGCGTAGAAGGCCTTGTATCGTCTGCCCGATGGGAGGAGTTCGAACAGACTGTTGCAGCGGTGTGAAGAGTCTTTGTGGATGCTGGTGGCTTTTCTGAGGCATCGTGTGTTGTAGATGCCCTCCAAGGCTGGTAGCTGTGTTCCGATGGTCCTCTGAGCTCTATAGACTACCCGCTGTAGAGCTTTCCTCTCTGCCTCCGTGCAGCTGAGATACCACACAGGGATGCCATGTGTTAGGATGCTCTCTATGGTGCAGCGGTAGAATGTCGTCAGCAGCTGTTGGGGTAGACCAGACTTCTTCAGTGTTCTTAGGTAGAACAGACGTTGCTGCGCCTTCTTGACCAGCGCAGCGGTGTTATTGAACCATGTTAGGTCCTCCGAAATGTGAGTGCCCAGAAACTTGAAGCTGGACACTCTCTCCACACTGTCCCCGTTGATAAAGATCGGGGCGTATTCCCCGTTGTGTGATCTACGGTCACCCCGTACACCAGATCTTTCTGACACACGAGGTACAATTCCAATTGCTTGGATTTCTATTGTCTTTGTGCTTGTGATATTGCAAAGACTATTATCGCCATCATTTATTTAAACTACCTGGACTGCTTTCCCAATTACAACACATTAGCAAGGAATTGGAAACACCTTACTCAGCACGGACCATAAAATACAGGACAATGAACAACAAGAAGGTGGAATGGGTGTTTTAAGGTGATCACAATGAAGGTGGGATCATTTTGCATGAATCACAAACTTGGGCAATTTAATAAACAATTTGCATAATATAAAGATCAACACACCTAGGACAAATATATTTTACTGGGAATCTCATTTTGCTGTGGATAGAACTCTTCTTGTTACCCTTGGAAAGACACACAACCAATCATTAATAGGAAGAGGTTTAAATTCTCTGAATGCATTCAAGAGAGAGCTAGATAGAGCTCTTAAGGATAGCGGAGTCAGGGGGTATGGGGAGAAGGCAGGAACGGGGTACTGATTGAGAATGATCAGCCATGATCACATTGAATGGTGGTGCTGGCTCGAAGGGCCGAATGGCCTCCTCCTACACCTGTTGTCTATTGTCTATTGTAAACTTAGGGACAGTGTCTTCCCAGCTGTTATCAGGCAACTGAACCATCCTACCACAACCAGAGAGCAGTGCTGAACTACTATCTACCTCTTTGGTGACCCTCGGACTATCCTTGATCGGACTTTGCTGGCTTTACCTTGCACTAAACGTTATTCCCGCATCATGTATCTATACACTGCAAATGTCTCGATTGTAATCATGCATTGTCTTTCCGTAGACTGGTTAGCACGCAACAAAAGCTTTTCACTGTACCTCGGTACACGTGACAATAAACTAAACTGAAACTGAGTTTGGAGATACAGCATGAAAACAGACCCTTCAGCCCAACTTGCCCACACCTGCCAACATGTCCCATCTACGCTATTCCCACCTGCCTGCGTTTGGCCCATATCCCTCCAAACCTGTCCTATCCATGTACCTGTCCAACAGTTTCCAGACGTTGCAATAGTCCCAGCCTCAACTACCTCAACGGCACGGTGGCACAGCGGTAGAGTTGCTGCCTTACAGCGAATGCAGCGCCGGAGACTCAGGTTCGATCCTGACCATGGGCGCTGTACTGTATGGAGTTTGTACGTTCTCCCCGTGATCTGCGTGGGTTTTCTCCGAGATCTTCGGTTTCCTCCCACACTCCAAAGACGTACAGGTGTGTAGGTTAATTGGCTGGGCAAATGTAAAAATTGTCCCTAGTGGGTTTAGGATAGTGTTAGTGTGCGGGGATCGCTGGGCGGCGCGGACCCGGTGGGCCGAAGGGCCTGTTTCTGTGCTGTATCTCTAAATCTAAATCTAAATCTCCTCTGGCAGCTTGTTCCATACACCCACCGCCCTTTGCGTGAAAAAGTTACACCTCAGATTCCTATAAAATCTTTTCCCCTTCACCTTAAACGTATGTCCCCTGGTTCTCGATTCATCTACTCTGGGCAAGAGACTCTGTGCATCTACCCGATCTATTCCTCTCATGGTTTTATACACCTCTATAAGATCACCCCTCATCCTCCTGCGCTCCATGGAATAGAGACCCTGCCTACTCAACCTCTAAAGGGATCAGGGGGTATGGAGAGAAGGCAGGTACAGGCCTCTGAGCTGAATGATCAGCCATGATCATATTGAATGGTGGTGCAGGCTCGAAGGGCCGAATGGCCTACTCCTGCACCTATTTTCTATGTTTCTATGTTTCTATGTTTCTACCTATAGCTCACATCCTCTAGTCCTGGCAACATCCTCGTAAATCTTCTCTGTACCCTTTCCAGCTTGACAACATATTATATAGGACTTTGTGTAATAAAAATAAAAATCTTTAAACTATAAATGTGCTCTAATGAGATCCTATCTCAAAATATCCAAATTTAGACTGTCATTTGTTTCTCCGGGTGTTGTTAATGTTCTTTCTGAACTCATTATTATGAAAATGATCAGATTATTAGACAATCCTGAAACAGATTATTAGGTGGCAATTGCAACAAATGATACATACAGACAGCACTCTGGCACGGTGGCGCAGCGGTAGAGTTGCTGCCCTACAGCACTTAGCGCGCTAGAGACCCGGGTTCGATCCTGACTACGGGTGCTGTCTGTACGGAGTTTGTACGTTCTCCCCAAGGTTTTTTCCGAGATCTTCGGTTTCCTCCCACACTCCAAAGATTGTATAGGTTTGTAGGTTAATTGGCTTGGTGTAAATGTGTAAATTGTCCCTAGTGTGTGTAGGATAGTGTTAATGTGCGGGGATCGCTGGTCGGTGTGGACCCGGTGGGCCGAAGGGCCTGTTTCCGCGCTGAATCTCTAAAACTAAAACTTTTTTAAAAAATCACTGGTCAGGATTACAGATACTGTTAGGCAGCACTACATCAGTCTGAAGAAGGGCCTCGACACGAAACGTCACCCATTCCTTCTCTCCTAAAATGCTGCCTGACCTGTTGAGTTACTCCAGCATTTTGTGAAATAAATACCTTCGATTTGTACCAGCATCTGCAGTTATTTTCTTACACTACGTTGGCACAGGTTACAATAATAGAATCATAGAGTCCTGCAACATGGGAACAGGTCCTTCGGCCCAACTTGCCCACACCAGCCAACGTGTCCCATCTACGCTATTCCCACCTGCCTGCGTTTGGCCCATATCCCTCCAAACCTGTCCTATCCATGTACCTGTCCAACAGTTTCCAGACGTTGCAATACCCTAACTCTGCACCATTGTGCCGCCCAGCTTGTGAATGGTATCTATGTCTGTTCATGTGTGTGTACTAAAGGGAATGAATGAATGAGTGAGTGTGTGTGTGATAATAGTTTACTTTTAGTTTAATTTAGATTTACAGCTTGGAAGTCTTTGGACTATAGGAATTTCTTTAGTCAGAGCGTGGCAAATCTCATAAGGTCATAAGTGAGAGGAGTAGAATTAGGCCATTCGGCCCATCAAGTCCACTCCGCCATTCAATCATGGCTGATCTATCTCTCCCTCCTAACCCCATTCTCCTGCCTTCTCCCCATAACCTCTGACACCCGTCCTAATCAAGAATCTATCTATCTCTGTCTTAAAAATATCCACTGACTTGGCCTCCACAGCCGTCTGTGGCAAAGAATTCCACAGATTCACCACCCTCTGACTAAAGAAAGTTCTCTTATCCTTCCTATAAAAACGTCCTTTAATTCTGAGGCTGTGACCTGTGGAATTCTTTGCCACAGAAGGCTGTGGAGGCCAAGTTGATGGATATTTTTAAGGCAGAGATAGATAGATTCTTGATTAGTACGGGTATCAGGGGTTATAGAAACATAGAAACATCGAAACATAGAAAATAGGTGCAGGAGTAGGCCATTCGGCCCTTCGAGCCTGCACCGCCATTCAATATGATCATGGCTGATCATCCAACTCAGTATCCCGTGCCTGCCTTCTCTCCATACCCCCTGATCCCTTTAGCCACAAGGGCCACATCTAACTCCCTCTTAAATATAGCCAATGAACTGGCCTCAACTACCCTCTGTGGCAGAGAATTCCACAGATTCACCACTCTCTTTGTGAAAAAAAACGTTCTCATCTCGGTCCTAAAAGACTTCCCCCTTATCCTTAAACTGTGACCCCTTGTTCTGGACTTCCCCAACATCAGGAACAATCTTCCTGCATCTAGCCTGTCCAACCCTTTAAGAATTTTGTAAGTTTCTCTAAGATCCCCCCTCCATCTTCTAAATTCCAGCGAGTAAAAGCCGAGTCTATCCAGTCTTTCTTCATATGAAAGTCCTGCCATCCCAGGAATCAATCTGGTGAACCTTCTCTGTACTCCCTCTGTGACAAGAATGTCATTATGGGGAGAAGGCAGGAGAATGGGGTTAGGAGGGAGAGATAGATCAGCCATGATTGAAAGGCAGAGTAGACGATTGGCCGAATGGCCTAATTCTGCTGCTATCACTTATGGCCTTATGACAGTTCCACACTGGGGATAAAGTTCATAATCTAAGTTTCATTCTCTAAGGCAAGCACCTCAGGAAACTGAAGATTTATAGTAAGATCTAAATATTCATTTTATGTTTGAAACTTCCTAAAACTACTTGAAAGCGTCCCAAATGTTGCCGATTACACAGCTAAATGAACTTACACAGCAAATTGATCTGTGTTATGGCCTCATTAGCTGCTAAGTGTACCACAATTAAATAGAACTGTTTGCTCAAAATTCAGAAATAAATCTCATAATTGGTCTTTAATATAATTTTCTCATTCCACATTACCAATAATTTGGCCCATGTTGCAGAGGGAAGGTAGTCAGGGGATGAGTTTGTGTTGGTCTTGCTAAGTATAAATTGGAAGTCGTTAAGGGGCCTGTCCATGTTAGGCCGGCGACTGTCATAGTCGTAGCAGGTCGCTGAAAAAATGGCGACTGGACCCCCCCTCCCACGACAATGTCTACGACAAGTTACAACAACCTACCACCTAGTCGACAACCTACGACAGCGCCCCCATCAGGAGACGTCAAGCTACGCTCATTGGCGTCAAACCAACAGTGGCCGAAAATGTTCAAACATCTCAAAATCCAGCGGCGACCAGAAAAACGCTACGACTCTTTGGAGACGACTCACGACCGTACAGGCGACACCCCGGCAACCGTGTGGTGACAGCCTAGTCACCTGTAGTCACCTAAACAATCGCCTAAGTGGGACAGGGGCTTTGAGGAGGATTTGTAGTTTGATGCAGCGAACTGTTTGTTAATAGACAATAGACAATAGGTGCAGGAGTAGGCCATTCAGCCCTTCGAGCCAGCACCGCCATTCAATGCGATCATGGCTGATCACTCTCAATCAGTACCCCGTTCCTGCCTTCTCCCCATACCTCCTCACTCCGCTATCCTTAAGAGCTCTATCCAGCTCTCTCTTGAAAGCATCCAACGAACTGGCCTCCACTGCCTTCTGAGGCAGAGAATTCCACACCTTCACCACTCTCTGACTGAAAAAGTTCTTCCTCATCTCCGTTCTAAATGGCCTACCCCTTATTCTTAAACTGTGGCCCCTTGTTCTGGACTCCCCCAACATTGGGAACATGTTTACTGCCTCTAATGTGTCCAATCCCCTAATTATCTTATATGTTTCAATAAGATCCCCCCTCATCCTTCTAAATTCCAGTGTATACAAGCCCAATCACTCCAGCCTTTCAACATACGACAGTCCCGCCATTCCGGGAATTAACCTAGTGAACCTACGCTGCACGCCCTCCATAGCAATTAACAATTAGCGTGCTCAGTGCTTATTTATTTCGTGTCTCCACACAACTGTTTGCCGATAGCGAGCAAATGTTAGTGCCACGTGGTTGCCCTCTGCAAGATCCTTTCCAGTGCGTGTGTCGTGCAGGACGTCACAGCTCAGGGGATATTCCATAGTCTGGAGGCCCCGTCTGCACTCGCAGTCTGCCGCATCTTCAGTATATCCCCACTTCAGCACGTTGGATTTGCTCCTCCCCACGCCTGTCCACAGTCTGTTGAGACGGCGCCAGGTTATCCACGGATTGTCGGAACCTGGCGGGAGTTTCTCAGAGGGGTCGATTGCCATGTGAATGTCTTCCAGAGATTTCTCTAGTCTCTCTTCCCAGAGTTTGAGCCTTCTGGA